>NC_068350.1:26989653-27042338 GCF_014633365.1 Diospyros lotus
GAAAACTCGAAGGGTAAGGTCATGGATTGATAACCTGGATTTCATTTCTTGAATGGAATACTTCGGTTTCTAATCAAATTTATGTGCATAAAGCTAATGAATTAAGGCAAACCATACTGGATAAGGCACACCAAACTAGGTACGTTATCCACCATAGAGTTACCTCAATATGTGAGTTTTGAGGAAATAGATGAAATTTTGAGGATGAAATTTTTTAAGGGGGGAGAGTATAATACCCGAGATTTTTGTAAAGTTCATATTTTTTAAGGGCAAAATTGTAATTTTGAAATTCGGGTAAAAGTGTAGTTTATGAAAAGTTTGGGGTAGGAGGTGCAATCTTTCAAAGGTTCGGGTCAAGGTGCGATAACACAAAGGCCAAAGTATAATAGTGCAAAACTTCGGACCATAGTATAATTATTAAAAAACCATAACTGGGTCATTAAAGGAACGAACCGGCATAATGGGCTATTGGGAGTAATGATGAGGCACACTAAACCAAGGCATGAGGTGGTGGGGCATGTGGAAAACAACCATTGGCTACTTGGAATTCATGATGACACCTCAGAAATGACCCCGAGATGGAGAGATGTGATTGGCCCGGGATTTTTATAAATATGACCAAAGTTTAGCCAAGCCAATTCAAGTAAGTTCAGGCTAAAATTGGGTTGGGAGGCTTTGAGGTGAGGATTTTGTTCTTGAGAAAGAGGGGAAGATTCTGCAAAAAGAATGAGTGAAATCGGTGAAGAAACGAGGGAGAAACGAGCTTCGTCGAAGTTTTCAAAGTTTCACCGAAATTTAGGCAGAAACTGTCAGAAAACAGCGAGGTAAGTCTGATTAAATTTTATATTCCAATAAAGGGGAGAGAAATGAGCATGTAGGAAAAATGGAGGTTGAATTGGAGCTAAAACAATGGAGATATGGCAAAAAAAAATGAGAGGCTATTGCGTTATCGTCAAAGAAGACGGTGGCACGTGTAGTACATGTGCCGAAGAGGGCTGTGCGTGCAGGCGCATGGTCAGTCTTCTGGGGGTGTGTGGGACCTCCTTTTTACATGCAAATTTCTAGAAATTAGTATAAATTATTTAGAACAAGTTTTTATAAAAATATTGGGGTTTTTTTTACAAAAATACGTGTTTTCTGCAGAAAACCTAAACCGACAAGTGTGAACACTACACCCGAAAGGTAAACAGTCAAGGTGAGTGGTTCTTTCATGTGTCTTTCTTTATCTTGATCATTCTTGGTTTCATTTGTGTGTGGTTTGTGGCTTATATCTCATGTTTCCTTTGTTCTGAGCATATCCTTTCTATTTTTCACGCATCTTGGCATTTCGTGATTGGTTAGTGGGTCATCATGGTGATCGTGCCCATGAGTGTGGGGCTGGAGTTTGGCATGATGATTGACAGGGATGATGGCAAGTCATCATGTGTGATCAGGTCAGTGCGGTGGGAAGCGATCACGTGCCCATGAATGTGGAGCTGGAGTTTGAACATGATGACTGGTAGGGATGATGGAGACAGGGGTGATTCCATGACATATTGTAATTTTTCATTTGCACGCAGCATGTCTCTTCTTCCCTAAACCATCTCACTTAGATATAATTATCTAACTTGGGTGTTTTATACCCTTGGAACATTTAACGTTCTAGGTATATCAAATGTGTCGGGTACTCCGGGTTCCAATTCTAGCAAAGGTAAAGAGTTGGCACTCAATTAACTTTGAGTTTGATTGTTGGATACCTATGTAATCCAATTGGTGTATTGTAAATAGTGGCTAGAATACTCAAAGTTTGTAAGGGGTGTGTGAGTATCCCATGGATGTTTTGTGTTGTACTACAAATGAATGTATATAAGTTACCCATGCAACACTATAGATTAGTGGGTTTGATGTATTATACGTGCTAGAGGGTGTGGCATTGTAGTTTGAAATCCAGATACTTGAGTCCAAAGATGTGCATGCGTAAGTATGGGAGTCCTTTACTTTCGTGCTAAAAGTTTTATTATTGAGAAATCCTAGCTATCTAGCTACTCAGGTTCGGTCCTTTGCTTTCATTGGTAAGGATTTCCATAATGCCCATATGTGATATTAGTTTATATTTAACATCATTGTGTATTTGAAAAGCGGGGCGTTATAGCCTTTGTAGTTTGATTTTTCTTGGATTGAATGACAATGTTATATTGCAATTATTGGTGTGGTTACTCTTGTTCTTGCACTTGTCAGTTTATCATTTTGGCCTTATGTTTTATAAAAATGGTTAAAATTCTTTAACAATGTGCATCATGGTTTCATCTTAAGGGGGAGCGTATCCTAAGGGGGAGCATATCACTTGTAAGTATTTTTTTTTTTATTTATGACAAAAAAGGGGGAGAATGGTATTATTTGAAATTGATTTCATGAATTAAGTTTTCATCACAGTCAAAAAGGGGGAAATTGATGTTTTTGTTTTGATGATTCACAAAATTCCATATGTTATGAAAACAAAATCAATTTCAAACCAATTTATGAAAACAAAATCCATTTCAAATCAAAATAAACTTACATTTAAAACAACTTATTTCTATAGCACATTTTCTTAATGGAAAGTGGAAAAACAACATAATTTGTCTCAAACACATTGGCCAAAATACTTTTCAAAAGTCGAGCCTAAAATCGTTGGAGAAAACAAAGCAAATTTTTGAAAAATATGAGATAACTTGTCAACCGGTTGCAAAGTATGCTCTCTGTAGTTTTCTGTCGACCGCTTCTGCATCAGGACCTATCGACCGTTCTTAAGAAGTTGTCGACCGCCTTGATTCACCTGTCGACGAGTGTTCAAATATTTGAACTAACTTGGTTGATTCCGTTGTGGGTGAAGTGGAGGTGGTTATCTTTATCGGTAATTGTGGTTATTGGAATTCATGTCGGCGACGATGATCAGTTGGTCTGAAATCAATGGGTTACTGCAAGTCAGATTTGAGACTATTGAGGTTTAGATCTAAGGCTAACAGTTTAATTAACTACCATAAAAAAATGAAGAAGAGGACCAGGATGGAAGTAGTAAACAGCGGTAGAAGCTCGTTGAAGTAATGACAACTATTTTTTGGCACTGGGCGGTGGCCGACAATGACCAAACCACCAACATCTGGATGAGCTGAGAGAGACGAGTCCAACGGTGGTGACGGCCTCACGATTGGAGCATCGAAGAGAGAGATCAGAGAAAAAATAGTGTTAACGAATGGATCTGAAAGGCGGCGTTTGGCGGCTGCAACGATGGCTGGGCTCCGGGGGTTGGCCAATAAGAGGTCGGCGACGGCGATGGACAAAGTGGTCGTGGAAGCCCGATCGATGGTGGTGATATTTGGCAATCACAAGAGTTGTAGACAAAGGCGGTGAGGCTAACAATCTACGGTGATTGTCGAAGTTGACAATGGTGACGCTGGGTGAGGTCGGTGATCGACGGATGATGAAGGTCGATAGTGGGTGATGGTGGTTATGCGAGGCCGAAATGATGACAAACGTGTGAGACTTTTTTATTCCTGACATTTTGACAACAACACTAAAACTTCTTTATTCCTGGCATTTTTTGTAACACTCCCTCTCCTAGAACTACCCGAGAAGAGGTGCTATGGAGAAAATAGAGAAAATAAAATAAAATCTCTAATAAACTGAAACAAAAATCATCAATAACTTAACTAATCAAAACTGGAAGCGTCTCAAACAACTAAAATTGAACTCTGAGTCAATATAAACTAAAAATCATAAACTCTGTCTAAGGGACAATCCCTCAACTAAGATATAAAATAATCCTAAACTGACAAGACACTATAAACTAACAAAACTCCCAGATATCTTTCATTCTCTAACGACTCCACGTACACACACTACTGACCACTTCTGCTAGGCCCCACATCTGGTACTTGTTGCATCGCTCACCTTGCATTTATCACTTTTTGTATTTTTCTTTTACTAACAGAGCTTATTTAGCAGCTATTTATGTTCACAGAAAGGATGACACGTTTAGACTCGTTAGTGCACGAGTGTGATTATAGCAGAGAATTTATATGTAATTTTTTCGGGTAAGACCGGGTCGATTCACAGGGAAATTACTCATGGAGGGAGATAACCACACCAGTTCTTTTGATTAATGAAACAATAAGATGAGATCAAACTAAATGAAATATGACTATAATCTAGATATGGAGAGGTCTTGGGTCAAGATAGATCTGGTGCCAAACCCAACTGATTCACCATATAGCTTTCTTTGATGTAACTAAGAGCTCAAGTAGTTTAGATCTTAACCATTAAATACACTACTGAGATGATGATAACTCTTTGTTCAAGCAACCTCCATACATGGCATGAAGACTCTATGTTAAGCAACTATCATAAATCAGTGTATAAATAACGTTTAGACAAAATAATTGCTCGGGGCTTGGGTATGAGGACGTTTCCAGGTCAAGCAATTCTCATACGTGGTATGGAAACTCTAAGTTAGGCATACGAACCAATCCAAGCCTGAGGTTTTCATTAAAAATATTTCCCAAACTACTTTTGCTTTGGTTACTTGAACATCTGGGGTTCTGCTATATTGATTCATCAGTGGCTTTGGGCACCGTCTTTGCCTCAACCTAAGGGTCGAATTAGCCACACATCTTCATGGGTAGTGCAAGACTAAAGCTAATCTCAACGGATGAATATGAGATTTACGAAGAAAAATAAACTAGAACTAACAATAAGAAATCGATAAACTATTACTGTATTGATTACTGAAACGAACTACAACTTGAAACAGAAAATGGACTTGTAATATATCTGGAGCAAAAGCTCAGAACTAGCAAAACGAAAAAAAATGACTGAAGTATTACCCAATTAAAATACAGACAAGAACTAAAAATAAAAGAAAACGGACAGAATGAAAAGACTTATAACTTTTCAATGATCTTCCTCTTTTTGTGTTTTTCTGAGTATCCTCTACTCTTACCACCCATTGATTCCAAAGAATGTTGGTTCCTTTTTAAGCTTATTGCACATGGAAGTGGGGACCACTTGATGAAAAGTTGTTCAAAAAGTTGGTTGAATTTACCTTAGAGCCACCGTGTTTATTTGCGCATGTTAGAGCTTTTTTCGGATCCTCATTCGAATGTGCTAGCAGGGATATTCGAATGCATGCTTAGTTTCCCTTAGCCGCTCGGGTCATTCGAATGAATCATAATCCCATTCGAATGAATTTCACACTTTACTGTTCCTTGCACGGTGATTTCTTCTATCATTCGAATGCAACAATACTTTCATTCAAATGAATTTCTAATTTTCCTCTTAACATTCGAATGACTTGGGAAGTATTCAAATCTTGAGTTCTTTAAGTTGCTTCTTATTCGAATTACTCAGCTCATTCGAATGACTTGGTCTTCATTTGAATATACACAATTTTACCTGGAGTTCTTGATTTTGCTATTTCTTATCCAAATTGGGCCAAGCTTATCCGAATATATTCCCGATAGTTTGCATATTCGAATGTTTGAATGATTCATTCGAATGATTGACTAGCTTCCATCTGAATTGCTCCATATTTGAATATCTTCTGAAGACTCATTCAAATTACTCAGCTTTCATTCGAATGGTTTTGACTCTATCAGAACACCTTCATTTCTTGGCTTCTTCTTCCTCTATAGATCATGCCTTTGAAGAGTTAAATCATCCTTTCATCTCTTTTTCTTCCTTTGGGCTGCAACAAGCAATTTTTTTATATTTTAAGCTGATTAAATAGATTAGGAGGTAATAAAAATATAACAAATTTTTGGCATTTTTGGGCATCAATCAGTACTCCCCCTTTAAGACCTGGAATGGTGAAGAGTACAAGGTGAGTTACAAAGCTCAGCGAGTAATAAGATGGAAAGAATAACTGAAACTGAATCGAAGAATATCGATATTGATAAAATACTAACTGTTCTCATACTGAAGGATATAATAATACTATCTGTTTGCATTTACAAGATGTTAATGCACATAAACTGTAATATAAATATGTAGGTATGCAACTTTGGCTCATAGGCCCATATAATCTGATAATACATACCTGACTGATCTGAATCTTGCATACATAAAAACTGTAAGCATATACTGTGGGCAATATACCCCTAGCCCCCTGGTCGTCACCAGGTAAGCAACACATAAACTGAAACTGGTGAGATCCCGTGAACAAGCAGCCTTGCGCGCATACTGAATGTAATGTCCATACATATGTTAGCACACGATATGCAGTGCTCCATATAAAGTCATGCTCAATGTTCATACCAAGATCTATGCACATAATCTCTCAAAATAATTCTGATCATGTCATAATAAAATAATGTTGAACATGTTATGATCTTCATCACTTGTATTGGAATATAATGATTCAAGAGTTATGGGCATGCTACACTTATTATAAATATCATAAGATTCCAATATTTGAGGATATTTAATCTTTATTTAGCTAATAACTTGGATTGGGGTTGTAATATCCGGTATTACATGGTATTGAGAATAAATAATTTTTGACTATTTTGTCAAGATCTCGGGTGGTCCGGGAAGCCCAAGAGTCAATTTCGAGTAATTGATTAATAAAATTGTCGAATTGGCGGTAGGGAGTGCCCCGAGACTTGGATGTCCAGGGAAGAGGGCAAGAGATTGATGAGCGTCTCGAGGTGAGGTTTATGATGCTAGAAGCAGTCCGACCGGGAATAATTTTCGGAATAAATTCTGTATAAGCTCGAGTGAGTCCTAATACCGAATAGTCGCAGGGGACCTCCTAGAAGCTGAGGGGACCCTAGGGGTGGTTCAGTTTTCTGAGTAAGGCAACACTTAAGTGTTTTTGGGTCGAATAAAGGTTTCGTGTAGGCGTAGAGGTGAAATCAAGATTCTCGAGTAGATGTCGGTTATTAATTTTCAAAGAATCAAGAATTTGTGTGGGTTAATGATAATTAATTTAGGTCTTGGAAGGCCCAAACCTAAATGGAATTAGGGGTTCTCAAGTGTAATTAATGAGAATCATGGGAGTTAATATGTAATTATATATAGAGAGAGAGAGAGAGAGGCGCACGTGTAAGGAAGCTTCAAGGAAGCTTCCTAGCCTATATAATTAGAAATGAGAGTGAGAGGGAGCCGAGTGAGAGAGCATTACAAAGAGAGAGCAGAAGAGAGTGAGAGCCTTCGCGAGGGAGAGATCAGAGAGCTTGGCCGAGGCTCGCGTGATCGGAGAAGAGCGAGTGATGGGGCGTCGATGGTCGATCGAGGGAGCTCAGAGGCTGGCCATGACCAGCAGCAACGCTGAAAGCTGCCATGGCCAATGAAACAGTAGCTTCGGGGGAGCTGGAGCTTCAGCGAGGGCCGGCTTCGAAGGCTGGTCGGGGTCGCGGTGGCATGGAGAGACCAATGGTAGGGCTCGCGATGACCAAGAGGATGCTGGTTGAAGCTGGAGCGATCGGTTGCGACAGCCATGGCGGATGGCAGTGCTGCGTGCGGGTGCGGGAGGCTCTTGACGGCGGGCAACCGGTGGGAGGGGTCGAGCGACAGTCAAGGCGGCTAGCGGAGGCCAGCTGTCAGGCTGCAACAGCGGTGGCTGGCAGCAGCCGCACAAAGAAGAAAAGCACGAGGAAGAAGGAGCAGTCGCACGCGGGAGAGAAGAGGAGGAAGATGAACAGGGGAGGAAAAATAAAGAAAAAGAAAAAATGAAAATAAAAGAAAAATCTGGAAAATAAGGAAAAAATGGAGAAAAATGCCAAAAAATTTCAGAAAAATGGAGGAAGAGTCTGGAAATTATTTTGGGGCCCAAGGAGCGTGTCGAAAGCTTGAAAATGCAGATTTTAGGGCAAGATGGTAGTCACGAGGCAACGTTGGTGTGGGCGTTTGGCCAATTCTCTTCTCCAAATGGATTAAGGTAAATGAGTTATTTTCTTCGAATTAAATTATTTAGAGAGTTAATAATTATTCGTTGGATTAAAACCTGTGTTGGGGTTATTTGAAATTTGTTGATGGATGACTTTGGTGATGTGTGGCAAAGTTGAGGACATTGGGTTAATGTTGGATGTTAATGGAGTTGGGTTTGTGTGTGTTTGCCTCCAGGTTCGACCAGGGAGGCGGTGATTCTAGAAGAGCTCGGAGTGCGGGCTGGCATTCTCGCCGAGGCAGAGATAAGGCTTCAAACCAGGTAAGGGACGGCCCCATGCGGAGGTGGCCTTGCAAGTAGGTAAATGTGTTTGATAATGTTTTTATGTTGCATTTGCATGTAGTGGTTAACACTTGCGTGATGCGAGATCTAGTGGACCTGTGGCCATACGGAGGACTAGTATTGTGAAGGCTGATAGGTTATGCCTCAAACCTTGGAGGGTTGTGAGGATGAGTGGGCCTAGCCTCATTTTCATGCATTGGCATACATAAACGTCGTTATATTCATATTTACACGTATTGCACCCTTACTGAGTCTTTATGACTCATGAGGTTTTACCTCATGTGTAAATGATGCAAGTCCAGATGCAAGTAGGGATGGTGCCGGGAGCCTATTGTGGCAATTAGCTTGTTGCCTGAGATGTGTTGTTGTGTAATCTCCTGTAATTTTTATATGTATTCATGTAATTGAATGTAAACGATATGGAGCACTAGATCTATTTAATTGTTGAAACCATCGTAGTGTGATAAATGATTGTGAGATTGTTCGTGGTATATGGCTTAGTTGGAGAAGCCGAGTTTCGGACCGAGTAAAGATCAGCAAGGTATGTTCTCATAAATCCCCAATACTCAGCGAAGTGTTTGTATGCTAGCTTTGTGCCTAGGTCACCTCTAGCTTGTTATGGGGTGAGCTGAAGAAAGGTGAAGCTCACTCGGGTTTCGGGTCTTAGTCCCCTGTATTTTCTTATTTGAGTCGGGACCGATCCCTGAGTGGAGCGAAGGGAAGGACGAAGCCTAGTTCCCACCTAGGGCGTTTCCTGTTGAAACATAGTCCAACCCTTCAGTTGTGGTTCGTCGGGTGAGTAATCCGGTCGATTATTTACCGGTGGCGCCCGTAATTGGGAGCAGGTCGTTACAGTTGGTATCAGAGCATGGCTAACTGTATGAGTGGGGAAGGCTAGCGTGTTGGAATGTTATGTATGGTCGGTTAAGTGATTAATGTGAGAAATTGACAAAGTTTGGAATAGAGGATGTCTAGCATGATTTAGATGCAAGCTTGAAGTCCTAGCTACTGAGTTGGGGTCAAGAACGATTGGTTTGAAATTTTGAGATTTCAATGTAAGGTTGATTCGATGGCCTCGAAAGTAATGACCTATGGTTTGAAGACCTTAGGGATTGGGTCGAAGTGTTGAGGTTTGTGATTGCTTGAATGGTGTGCTTGGATATTCCTGTTATAGGAATAAGAGAATATCATGGGTTGAGATGATATACCCGTGAGGGGTATACGGGTTGAGCGATGAGGAACCGGAAACCCAAGTATGGGTGTCGTTGTCAAGAAACCCGAATTTGGGAATATTGGGTAATAGTATGTGTTCTAGGGATGAGAACTCCTTGAGATTGAAGTCTTGAGGCTCGTGTGGGGACACAAAGCCAAAGCATGACTAGTCCAGGAGGGAATTAGTGGAGCATCCCTATGTCAGGGATTTGTCGAGCATGTTCGAGGGACTAGAGTTGTCCTTTGGAAGTGATGCAGTAAGGCGTGTGCGCTTGGGATAAAATAAGCTAAAGTAGGTGTTAGCTCGAGGCTCAAAGAAAAGATTCAACATCAGGCGATGTGATCGTATTGTTAAGATAATCCCGGAGAAGATGTGTCTAGGGTATGAGTAAACCCTAGTTAGTTTTATGATGAGCCAAGGTCTATCCTTGGGAAGGATAAGTGAGTGGCAAGTTGACCCTAGTAGGTGTTTACATGAGATGGAAGTCCCAAGTGAGTCAAGCTGGAATCCAGGGGAATCTAGATTGGGGATTAAAGAGTTGGTCATGTGTTCATATGCGTGTGAGAGCCATTGGGTTAGAAGTCCTAGTTGTGAAGGGCCAAAAGACCGTTCATGTGATTGATGGATGAGGGGCCAATCAAAACTCTCATTAGGACACTTGGGGTCTGGTGGGACGCCTAAGGTCAGGAGATAAGAGGTGAATAGACCCTCACTATGAAACCTGGGGTCGTGATGACTCCTAAGGTCTCAAGACCCCTTGATGGGAGACGCGGAGGTCACCCAATGAAAGGTGTGAGCGGTGTGTGGGGCGAGGGTAGTGAATTGTGGCGACAGGACATCCATGGGCTATGCGCGCGCAAGAAATGCCAACTTTGGATGCCAAGTGGGCAAGGGCGTGGTGAGTAATGTGGAGGCTCTAGAATTTTAGTTCCAAGTCAAGGAAGCCTGATCGAGGCATACGGGAAGGCCAGGCCAGGCGTAGTGACCGAATGCATACGTGAGTGTGCAAGGAGAGACGAGAGGTCTCAATTTACCTAGAGGGTAATGGTAGGTGCTCTATGGTTATGGGTGCCAGAGCTTGAGGTATGATCTTGTGGGGTAAGATCATGAGGCCTCAAGATGTGAAGTGGTTTGAGAGTCTCTTAAGCAGTAAGAGATGTAGAGTCCTGAGGAGCGGGCTCATGGTATGAGCTTGAGGTTATCAAGGCAGGGATAACCAAGTAAAATGGCTTTGGTAAGATGGTGGTGGAACCATCGTGGCTCGGGGAGGCTTTAAGTAGCTTTGATGCTATGGGTGCAAGGCTCGATGTGACAGATCTAAGCTATGGACCGTGTGGCAGAGGACTAATGAGTTGGCTCATGTTGAGGGCAAGTGGCCCATGAGCCTAAGAAATTTAGTGAACTGTAGGTGATGGTCAGATCCCAAAGAGCCGGAGCAGCACCTTAAGAAATTAGTTAGGAGAGACCGAGAATCTCCTGTAAGAGATAGGACATCTAGAGTAGTCCTAAGGAAGAATCGCGAAACGCGGTAATGATCTGATAGATTTTTTCCAAGTAGGAAGCCTGGTAAGGATAGTGGCTGCGAGCGTGACGAGGTAGTCATGCCGGGTTTGATATCAAAGGTGTGACTGGAAGGCTAAAAGTCACACTATGGGTGCGAAACAAGTCAGTGTTGGACCTGAGCCATGCTGTTGGGAACTGTTGTTGGGCCAGTGTAAGGGAGCAACACGGTAATGATGATTTGGTGTTGACTCTCCAAAGCACAGGGCAATACGATGGGGAATCAGTGTTGGGCCAGTGTATGGGAGTGACACGGTAATGATGACCAGGTGTTGGCTCGCCTAAAGCGCAGGGCAACACAGTGATTATGCAGATGGTCAGGGGCTAAAGATTTGTGAAATGCGGTAGGATGACGAAAGTTGTGGCTGGTCCCACAACTCGGCTGCTAGTAATAAGAGCGATTAGGGCATTGCACCCGAGTCAGGGGTTAAGCCCTTTATTTCGATAAGTAGTGTCGAAGTGGTTTGGCGAATGTTTGGGTGTTGTAGCGCTTCGAGATGTTTGAGAAAGAAACCCGTGGAAAAGAAACAGGTCTAGCGTGGGAATAACGCTACAGTTGATGCCTACGGTTGACGAGTCTAATGCTAAGGACCACTAGATGCAGACGGTTAGTCCACAGGAGGGACTGCAGCCCTCTACGTGGAGTAACCTGTCTGTAGTGGAGATGATTAGACGCTGAAGACTTGGGGTATGCTGTAGGTTATGCCTGGGCCAGACCTAAAATTCCGTAAGGGTTGAAATATGGTGGTAGTGCTTTTGGTGTCAAGGCAGCAAGAAGGTTTGTGAATCAAGGGGGGTGATATCTTATGGTGTGATAACAAGAGGTGTGGCGATGCTCCTTGCTAAAGGATGCTAACGCAGTTGTGGTTAAATTTGAACGAAGTTGATCGGGTAAATTAGGATGATGGACCCAGTGTGATCTTGCAGTAATGCATGAAGATGGGTCGATTGGTGGAGTCGGTAAATGGCTCGAGAATGTTATGTAAGTGCCGTGAAGGGCGAGACTTACGAGTTGGAAGCCAACCATGAGATGGGGAAATTGAAGTGTGTGAAAGCTTCGAGTAAAGGGATCTCTAATCCAGCGAAGTGAGTTGTGGCAGGCTGAACGCGTGGCTAAGACATGGTTTAAAAATTCATGAAGGCTCGCAATTGCACCGTCTGGTGTTAATCCTAGTCGTGTCGATGCGAAATGAGGAAGTATCCTCATATGGCACTGGAAGGGTTTCCGGTTGATGACACAGGATCAGTTGCCAGGTGGTAGCACCTGATGGCAATGATGGGAGTGTGAGGCTCGAGGACTGTGATGTAAAGCCTTGTTAGGTATCGTGTATGCCTTTAATATAAAGGTTCAACGGGTCCTGGTGGTTAGACCAGACGAATTTTAAGAAAGAGATCCAAGGTGATAAAAGATGGTTGGTCAGGACAAAATTGTGCCGCTTGAAGGAGTGTTACTTCGTAGCAAGGGTTATAAACGGTAGTGTTGAAATGTGGTCAGAGTAGAACTTGAGATGTTCTCCCAAGAGGAGTTGAGCATGAGGCAATAACACTAGATGGACTCAGAGTAGAACTTGAGATGTTCTCCCAAGAGGAGTTGAGCATGAGGCAATAACACTAGATGGACCTCCTGAGGCACTACAACTCTAACAAGATGGATCACCAGGAAAAGCTAGAGTAATGGCGAGTGCCTGAGTAGGAAGGTGAGTCCTATGGCATCGAGTGGAAGTGTGAGTTCCACAGGAGTGGCAGGGATGATTTCCAATAGATGGAGTATATCGAAGCGGTAGTCGTTGATTGCAAAAGTAGTGCCTAGAGACAGGTTGTGTTGGTGGTAAGCCGGGTGATCCGGCTAGAGCTAATCAAGTCGGTTAGATGGAAGATAAGGGCAAATTTAAGATGTCGCCAATAGGAGACGAGAGCTCGAAGGAAGAGCTTATGGGACGAGATTGGTTTCCAAGAATGGTGTTAAGGTGATGAATTCACCTAATGGCTATGAGTGATACAACTAGAGGGATGCCTTAGTGTGTGGGTAATTGATGAGATTCAACCTCGGGGTTAGGGATTAATGGTTGAAAGGAAATCAGCTAGTGGAGCCGATTGGTGACCGGCTGGGGGTAATCGATGGCGACCGAAGACGCTGACTGGTGATAGCGACAGCAGTAATGCAGCGGCTGGCCAGGGTCGTGGGGCATTGTGAGAGTAGTCGGTGATTAGTGATCAATTTTGTAAAAAATTTATTATAATTTCACCCTTATTTTGATCTTAAAATAGTTTAAATTGAATATTATTATGCATTTTGTGATTTTGTGCATGTTTAAAATATTAATATAAAAATATATATAAAATATATAAAATATAAAAAAAAATAAATATAATATATATAATAATAAATAATATAAAAATATGGAAAGCCCAGGCCCAAGCCCAACACAAGTAAGGCCCAAGCCCAAGCCCAACACAAGGAAGGCCCAAGCCCAAGCCCAACACAAGGAAGGTTCAAGCCCAAGCCCAACACAAGCAAGGCCCAAGCCCAAAAATATGAAAAGCCCAAGTCTCACAAATTGTTGACATCATCGCTTACATCATGGGTTGGAGTGACATCATCGCTTACATCATGGGTTGGAGTGACATCATCGCTTACATCATAAGTTGGAATTACATCATCGCTTACATCATTAATTAGATATTTTGTATTATTAAATTATATAATTGAATAGTTTCCATTACATTTTCTAGCCTATAAATAGAGCACTTAGGGTGCATTTGTAAGGATTGGATTTTCTTATAATGAAAGTATAATTGTGATCTTTAGATTTCTCTCTTAAATTTTCAACTTTAGTTTCTATGTAGTTTTGTTCTTAGAATTTTTCTCTTAAATCTTTAACCTTTGTTTCCATATAGTTGTATTATGTTATTCATATTGTCTTTTTATTATATACCGCCTATATGGTCGGTTCAAAATAGTCTTTCAATTATTGTCTTTCAATTACATACCGCCTATATGGTCGGTTCAAAATAGTCTTCCAATTATTGTCTTTCAATTACATACCGCCTATATGGTCGGTTAAAAAATAGTCTTTCAATTATTGTCTTTTCATTATATACCGCCTATATGGTCGGTTAAAAAATAGTCTTTTAAATACTGTCTTTTAATTCTCGTTATTTAAATTCCTGCCAATTTATTTTAAAATGAAGATGAGTAGCTAAATCCATTCTTGGGTTAAGGCAAGGACAGTGTCCAACGCCAATGATTCCCAAAGAAAGCTGCGCTTAAAATATGTAATATTAATCTGATTTAATTTGAGCAGTGTGCGTTGTATCTTTAAGTTTGGATTGGAGCATAAGCCTAACTTAGAATTTTCATGCCACGTATGGAGATTGCTAGATCTGGAAACGTTTTCATACCCAAGCCTAAATGATTAATCTATATCTATAAATTCTGTCTATGGAATATAGTTCAATTTATGGTAATTGCTTAACTTAGAATTTCCATGCCATGTATGGATATTGCTTAAACAAGAATTACCATTATCTTGAACTAAATTTACTAACAGAGCTGTAAAACTTAATTCAGATGAATATTGCTGACCTTTTCTATCAAATTGGGAATTAATTGGTTTTGACACTGAAATTATCTTGACCCAAGCTACTTAAATTCAGTATTAGTTTAGCTTTAATTATTGTCTTTAGATCATCTTAATTACCTCCTAAACTCAAATATTTTATGATTTTTACTTTCAACCATAAATAATCTCCCTGTGAACCGACTCGGACTTACCGAAATATAAATTTAAAATTGTACTACACGCACACTCGCACACTGGCGAGTATAATCGCCCTACACCTGCTTTAATAAAAGGATTGACGTCTGATGAATTTAGTTGTAGTTTTGATAAATAAATGTGCAGGGTAGCGTAGCAGTCAGTCGGCCAGTGGCGTAGGTGGCTTTAGAGTCGCGATTGCGACTGGAGGTAGCGCTAAGCGATGGCAAGAGGTCATCTTAGCCGATGATGACGGCATTAGAGCCAATGTGGTAGCTCACTAAGTGGTGTGAGCTGATTGAAGCAAAGTGATATGAAGAAGGTGGCCTAAGAGTGAGGTTGTGCTGGTTGCGTTGACCGGTGAGATCGAAGGAGCAGCGAGTCTTTTGAGATTACGTGGTGGTGTCATCGTCGCTGTCAGGGAATTCGTGGCTGTCATGGTGTTGTCCTTGCCGAGGAGGACAAAGGGAACTATTATGCATGGTTTAAATAAGGTGTTTATCGCAAATTGAGAATGAACCTAATTTAGGATTGCTGGAAGTTTCGTGCCTTAAGAGTAAGAGGCCCTGTCGAGAAATTGAGGGATTTGAAAAGTTTCAATGAAACTGAAGCTGGGCGAGTAAATTTGGCTAGAAGACCGCTACAAGAGTGGGGGGTGTAACCATGTTAGCTTGTTGTGGTGCGGACCAAAGGCACGAGTCATCCTACAGGTGCGATGCAATAAGTGATTGTGCAGATGGTAATAAGCCAATCACTTGTGCCACGCACCGTGGGTGATGACGAGGGCCGATTAATGGTTCCGCGACTGTAAGCGCAGTGGTAGGACCCTTGACTCACGGTAGGGTTTAACAGCCAAGGTAAGGCCTAGCGGAGGACATGATTATAAAGGCTGAAATGGGGTAGAAAATTGAAGAGGGGTTGCTCAGTTAAGAGCTCCTTGGTATGGGTATGAGACCCCTACTAGCGTGCAATATCGGTCGGAAAGGAAGGCCAAAGTATTTTGTGTGCTTATGCAAGAAACTCCTGGTTGGGAGAAGGTTATGGCCCGAACACGGTTAAGCTCGAGGTGAGAATGTAATGGTGCATGCATCGCCAAGCTCGAGGTGGACTAGGGAAGTGCACATATGGATTGAAATGGAAATAACCTGGCATGGTGTTGGGTATGTCGATTATGCATAATCGTATTGATAAATGAGGGTCGGCTGGTCAAGATAGAAAACCATGTATGAAATGGTCAAAGTTGGCTGGGTGGGCCAAATGGCTGCTTCCCAGTAGTGCTAGCATGATTAGTTGATCGGTAATGAGAGGTTGCCATGAGGATCAACTCAAACTAGGCATGCTTGTAATTAATGGCGGTATGCCATAGTGGAATGGGTGTCAAAGTGTCTTGTGGACACTAGAAGTGACATTGCGGTGAATGATCAGTGCTAAAACGTTGCTGGTTGGACCAACGTAAAATCGTGGCCATATGTGATTGGCAATGGGAAACGTTGTCGTGTGTGATCGGCGTAAAATCGTAGTAGACTGATCAGTGATGCAATGATAACGAGTGTTGGTTTCGGTTGAGGGGAAATGGGAAGTAAACTTGCAAAGCAATGCTTCGAGTCATAGGAAATCCACCAAGAGATGAGCATCGTTGCAGTAAGCATGACCAGCGACCAGTAGTGCAATTTAGCTGGAGGCCAAGGCGGTACTCGGTTGGTGAATGTCCTCGAGAGGCAGAGGACCAAAAGCCTAAGCGAAGGCTTGAGGTGGGAATAACCCGAGGTAAAGGCTGAGAAATGGTTCGGCTACGAGATTCTCGAGTAGGGGATTCGGAAAGTAGCTTGAGAATGTGATCGTCTTGGGCAGGAAAGTATGGTAAAGTGAATTTCGAGGGCGAAATTCTTTAAGGGGGGTGGAATGTAATACCTAGTATTACATGGTATTGAGAATAAATAATTTTTGATTATTTTGTCAGGATCTCGGGTGGTCCGGGAAGCCCAAGAGTCAATTTCGAGTAATTAATTAATAAAATTATCGAATTGGCGGCAGGGAGTGCCCCGGGACTTGGATGTCCAGGGAAGAGGGCAAGAGATTGATGAGCGTCTCGAGGTGAGGTTTATGATGCTAGAAGCAATTCGATCGGGAATAATTTTCGGAATAAATTCTGTATAAGCCCGAGTGAGTGCTAATACCGAATAGTCGCAGGGGACCTCCTGGAAGCTGAGGGGACCCTAGGGGTGGTTCGATTTTCTGAGTAAGGCAACCCTTAAATGTTTTCGGGTCGAATAAAGGTTCCGTGCAAGCATAGAGGTGAAATCAAGATTCTCGAGTAGATGCCGGTTATTAATTTTCAAAGAATCAAGAATTGGTGTGGGTTAATGATAATTAATTTAGGTCTTGGAGGGCCCAAATGGCATTATTAAAAGTTCCTAAATGGAATTAGGGGTTCTCAAGTGTAATTAATGAGAATCAAGGGAGTTAATATGTAATTTTATATATATATATATATATATAGAGAGAGAGAGAGAGGCGCACGTGTAAGGAAGCTTTCCTAGCCTCTGTAATTTGAAATGAGAGTGAGAGGGAGCCGAGTGAGAGAGCATTGTAGACAGAGAGCAGAAGAGAGTGAGAGCCTTCACAAGGGAGAGATCAGAGAGCTTGGCCGAGGCTCGCGTGATCGAAGAAGAGTGAGTGATGGGGCGTTAATGGTCGATCAAGGGAGCTCGGAGGCTGGCCGTGACCAGTAGCAACGCTGGAAGCTACCATGGCCGATGAGACAGCAGCTTCGGGGGAGCTGGAGCTTCAGCGAGGGCCAGCTTCGAAGGCTAGTTGGGGTCGCGGTGGCATGGAATGACCAATGGTAGGGCTCGCAGTGACCAAGAGGCGGCTGGTCGAAGCTGGAGCGATCGGTTGCGGTAGCCATGGCGGATGGCAGTGCTGCGTGCGGGTGCGAGTGCGAGAGGCTCTCAACAGCGGGCGACCGGTGGCAGGGGTCAAGCGGCAGTCAAGGCGGCCAGCGGAGGCAAGCTGTCAGGCTACAACAGCGGTGGCTGGCAGCAACCGCGCGAAGAAGAAAAGCATGAGGAAGAAGGAGCAGCCGCGTGCGGGAGAGAAGATGAGGAAGATGAATAGGGGAGGAAAAATAAAGAAAAAAATAAAAATAAAATGAAAATCTGGAAAATAAGGGGAAAAAGCCAAAAAATTCCAGAAAAGTGGAGGAAGAGTCTTGAAATTATTTTGGGGCCTAAGGAGCGTGTCGAAAGCTTGAAAATGGAGATTTGGGGGCAAGATGGCAGTCACGAGGCAACGTTGGTGTGGGCGTTTGGCCGATTCTCTTCTCCAAATGGATTGAGGTAAATGAGTTATTTTCTTCGAATTAAAATATTCAGAGAGTTAATAATTATTCATTGGATTAAAACCTGTGTTGGGGTTATTTGAAATTTTGTTGATGGATGACTTCGGTGATGTGTGGCAAAGTTGAGGACATTGGGTTAATGTCGGATGTTAATGGAGTTGGGTTTGCCTGTGTTTGCCTTTAGGTTCGATCGGGGAGGCGGTGATTCTAGAAGAGCTCGGAGTGCGGGCTGGCATTCTCGCCGAGGCAAAGATGAGGCTTCGAGCCAGGTAAGAGACAGCCCCATGTGGAAGTGGCCTTGCAAGTAGGTAAATGTGTTTGATAATGTTTTTATGTTGCATTTGCATGTAGTGGTTAACATTTGCGTGATGCAAGATCTAGTGGACCTGTGGCCATATGGAGAACTAGTGTTGTAAAGGCTGATAGGTTATGCCTCAAACCTTGGAGGGTTGTGAGGATGAGTGGGTCTAGCCTGATTTGCATGCATTGGCATACATAAACGTGGTTATATTCATATTTACACGTATTGCACCCTTACTGAGTCTTTATGACTCATGAGGTTTTACCTCATGTGTAGATGATACAAGTCCAGATGCAAGTAAGGATGGTGCCGGGAGGCTATTGTGGCAATTAGCTTGTTGCCTGAGATGTGTTGTTGTGTAATCTCCTATAATTTTTATATGTATTCATGTAATTGAATGTAAACGATATGGAGTACTAGATGTATTTAATTGTTGAAACCATCGTAGTGTGATAAATGATTGTGAGATTGTTCGTGGTATATGGCTTAGTTGGAGAAGCCGAGTTTCGGACCGAGTAAAGATCAGCAAGGTATGTTCTCATAAATCCCCAATACTCAGCGAATTATTTGTATGCTAGCTTTGTGCCTGGGTCATCTCTGGCTTGCTATGAGGCGAGCTGAAGAGAGGTGAAGCTCACTCGGGTTTCGGGTCTTGGTCCGCTGTATTTTCTTATTTGAGTCGGGACTGATCCCTGAGTGGAACGAAGGGAAGAACAAAGCCTAGTTTCCACCTAGGGCGTTTCCTGTTGAAACATAGTCCAACCCTTCAGTTGTGGTTCGTCGGGTGAGTAATCCGGTCGATTATTTACCGGTGACGCCCGTAAGTGGGAGCGGGTCGTTATAGGGGTTCACTAGAAAGCATATTCAAAATTCTGAAAAAGCTATTTGGATATGAGAAAGGATATCCAGATATGAGAAAAGCCATCTAGATATTGTAATACCCAAGAAATTAGGATTATTTGAAAATAAGTGTTTTATTAGAAAAATAAAATTTCGGGGAAGATTGATATCTAAATAGCCCAAAAAATTGACCGAATCAACTACAGGGAGTGCCCTGGACCCGAGATGCCAAAGGAAAATGATATGGTAGTGATGATTATTTCGAGGCATGATTTATGGCATCGAAATAAATCGAATCAAGAACGATTTTTGGTACAGCTAAAATGCAGCTGTAATTTAGTCTGCAAAATCGAATTATCCTAGGGGGCTTCTGGGAAGTTAATGGAACCTTAAAAGGCTTTATATTCGGTATGTAGGACAACCCTTCAGTGGTTTCAGGAAGAAACAAAAGGATTTATGGCCAAAATGAAGATTTGGGCCTAAGTGTAATTTCTTAATTTCATAGAAGGGAGGTCGAAATGACATTTTTTTTGAATCTTAGGGGATGCAATGGAAAGTATAGAACTTTTAGGTCGCAATAGCACTATTGGGAAGCTCAGGGGCTTCAAGGAAAGGACTAAAAGTTTAAAATGGGAAGAAGCTGACGTCAAAGTGCAATTTTGCAAAAATTACACAAAGAGCAATTCTGTCATGGCCGACCAAGCTTCCTCCACCACTTCCCATTCTGATATCTTAGTTTTCGCACCGACTAGACTCGTTTTGTGTGAAAATGAAATATCCGGGTAAGTTCAGTAATTTTCTCTTGAATTTTATAAGTTGTTATGAATTGTTGTGGAAAGATATTTAAGAAAATAGTCCCGAGGGTATTTATTCGGATTTTTAGAAAGGAAAATGAAAGAAAATGAAGGAAAATAGGAAGAAATTGAAATATTGAGATATTTTGTGATTAAATGTCATTTATAGGATTGTTGTGCTCGAGGAATAATGATTGGTGCATCTTTTGAGAGTTGGCACAAAAATCGAGGTAGTGCATGCATATCGAGGCGATGCGCATTTTTTGAGATAGACTGAACTTCATGCTAAAGTGAGTGGTTTTATCTTGAGAACCTATGTATGACATGTTTGCTTCATTATGCATGATATTTATTGAAGTTATGATCATTTTGTCATATTACATGGAAAGTCATGATTTTTGCATGGCACAATATTATTGGCATATTGGTACTCGTGCATGGGATTGGGATGTCGCCCCGATAATGTAGTCATAATTCCCAAGGGAAAATGATGGAACAACGTTAGGATTATCTTGAAAGCGGGTCGGGATTCTGTCTAGAGTTCCATGCCGGGCTGGTGGGCTAGGGAAGTTATACTAGGGCATATGATTGTTTACATTATTGCATCATGCATTTATATATATATATTTGGACCCTCACTAGAAGTTTCATCTTCTAATGGGTTATGTCCCTAGAATATTCAATGTTCCAGTTGAGACTTGTAGTTTAGGCAAGGAGTAGGTTTAGATATGACGACACGGGGTGATATGTCCGATGATTCAGCAGGTGGTCCGGTAATTTGTCTATTCAGATATGTTTTAGATGAGTTGGGAAATGGCTATGTATTTGAGGTATCATTTGATTGCACCTAGGGTGTTTAGATGTTGTCTCAGGAATCGAGTCTCCATGAATTTATGTATTAAGGTTTTTGAAGATATGATGTAATGGTACAGATTCTTATATTATTATAAAGTGAATTGATTATGTACTATATCAGGTTTCGATTTTAAGCTTCCGCATTTATGATGATTACTTGTCTTAGCTTATTGATTCTTGTTTAGTATGCTGAAAAGGTAAAACGGGATTGTTGGGAAATGGTTTATATTAAAAAAATAAATAAATTTTCTCAAAATTCCTAAGTTATTTAACGCTCAGAAAAGCAGGGTGTTACAAATATGAATTAAGTCATTCGGATACACTGAAAGCACAAAGAACAAGCTATTAGGATATCTGGAAGAAGTATTCGGATATGTACTAGGGCATCCGGATATGATTTAGATCATCCAGATGTCTCATTGAAGGATTCGGATATATCAGGAACTTATTCGGATATGAGGTCCAAAACTTGAGAGAGGCATCTAGATGTGAAACAAGGCATCCGGATATCAACTTGACTCATTCGAATGCATGAGGGAGACATCCGGATATCACACACAACAATAGATGGACACATCCGGATACGACTTAATGTATCCAAATATCACTCTTAATAATAATAGACACATCCAGATACAACACAAGGTATCTGAATATCACTCTCAAGGAATCACTAAACTTATCCGGATGCAGATCAAGCATCTGGATATCAAACAAAGGACATCCGGATACGAACAAGGCCATCTGGATGTCTCTCACATAAATCTTTTTAATGCATCTGGATAGGCACTGTCCCATCTGGATGTCACTCACATACATAGATTAACTCATACGGATATGGGAAGACTTATCCGGATATCTGCAATTAAATTTGACGAACATGAACACTAACATGGACTCTACTATTGAACAAAACTTAACAAAACTACACTATTCTGAATAAAATCTTGGAAAAACAAATCCCAATTGTCATGAAACAATATCAATGATGATTCAAAGATAATATTTGATTGAATCGCTATGAGAAATCATGTATATCTTGTTCGTGAACTCACTGTATGCTAATATAAATACATATATATATATATATACATATGCTTATCTGTTAACTGATACAACTGAGGATCAAACTAGAATTCTGAAAATCTGAGGATGAACTAACATAAACCTGTAATGAAAGGGATTATAGGGAAGATACTTGCCTTAGGATAATCCTGGATCGACTCAAACGATTTCGTTGAGAATCTCCTATGCCAAAGCACTGATGTGGCTTCTTTAACTCTCTATTCTTCACACGGTGTGAATAAAATATGCCTAAAGGTTTGTATATATATACACAAAGGGCCAACCCTAGAAGCCCATCTTAATCTCTTACTGAATCATGGAGACTTCAATCCTATATCTTTTCATGTATGGACTCCCAATATCTTAATATCACAAAATAACTTTAATTATATAATTAAATTCTAAAGACAATTTCTTAAATGACCATCGTGTCCTTGCATTTAATTTTCAAATAATTAAATGCCATTTAAAATCTATTCTTTCGATTAAAAATTCTAAATTACCTCATTAAACAATTAATTGGCAAATTCTCTTGACCAAAAATTAAATAATTTTTAAATAAATTTTAAACCCTCTAATGGGTCGTTACATTTTTGACAACAACATCCAACTTATCTACTAGAAGAATGGCAGATTGACACCCTTTGTATTACCGTAGCTGCTGGCACAGAGTTAGTTGATGCTTATTCTCCAGATATCGTCATTGCTTCTTCTTTGGGAAAAGAAGTTCACGACCCATGGGCTCTCTATCTCCATGTGGCATTGCTCCGTCAGGCTTTCGCTCATTGCGGAAAATTCCCCATTGCTGCCTCCCGTAGGAGTCTAGGCTGTGTCTCAGTCCCAGTGTGGCTGATCATCCTCCTGTAGAAGTTACAATAATATTTTCACACATTACACAATCAACCTACCACATATACAAAATAATCCACTAATCCTCCCATCATTCAAATTAAAAGATAGAAAAGCAAAGGCAGAAAACATGGACTTATGAATCCACAATTTGTGGGATCTCATTAATTGTGGATCTTTTGTCCCTAGTTAACTATTGAGATATACTACTTTTAACTTTGAGGGATGGTAAATTCAATTTTCTCCGTATTTATTTGTACTTCCCGGTTTCATTTGGCGCTTCGCTTACACTTTCCCTCTCTTTGTACTTCCCGGTTTCGTTTGGCGCTTCGCTTGCAGTTTCGCTCTCTCTGGAAGCTTGCTTCCATTTTCAGTGCCTAATTCGGGTTCGTGATCGTCATCCCTCAATCCGATTATTTTCTCTCTTTACACGGATAATGATCATTCACTTGTACATATTCCTATGCACCTATCAATGTTAGTTATACGATCGAGCTTGCATCGTACTAGAACGGATTCACTGTTTTTGTGAGATAACCAGCTTCTCGTTGCATTTCTCAGTTGATGCGCTTTTAGATATTTTCTGGGTTTGGAGTTCTTCTGTCTTCACCGTTTGGCTATGATGATTGGATTGTGACATGAAACTTACGGTTGTTTTCTCAGTTCACTTGGTCTTTTGATGGCCTTGTTATATTTTGGGCTTCGGAGTCTAGTTTTGATGATTTCCTATTTCTAGGGTTTTATTTGAATATGATGGAGTAACAATGGTTGTGTTTGGGTTTTGCCTGTTCAGTTGTCTGTATTTGTGACTTTTTTTTTTTTTTGATCAGTTGTATTTGTGACTTTTTATTTGTACGTGTGGTGGTGTGGGTTGTGAGATAATGCAGATCAGCATTTTTATCTGTTTCTTTACGTCCGCAGATATGATAAATACATATAGAGGAGTTGGCAAAGGTGTTGTTTCATAGGCACAATTAAGAATGAATGGGCGTTTAAGTAAAGACATGCTATTAATGACAAAAGATGACAAAAGTGGTCTTCTTGTTGTTTTTATTAATTTCTTTAGGGCTGTTTTTCAGGGAAGAAAAACAGATTACGACTTCTTTTAGGGTTATGATGTAGGTTGTATGTTGAAATGCTTATTTTCTGCTTAATTTTGTAGTATTCATCTGTAGGCACTGCAAATTCTTCATGCATTGGAAATAATGAAAAAGCATGCAGGTAAGTTAATCACGGTAATGATTTAATTTAATCTCAATAACTTGGTGGAGACTGATTTTGTTTCAAATTAAACATGGTTATGTGGGGTTATAGCTTCACGCACATGCTACAATTAAATTGCTACCCCTGTTTTTGACATCATGAATTGACATCATACCATCCTATTATAGGCAGTTAAATTACTTTGATCCTTTATTTTATGTACTTTATTTTTATTAATATACTTTCTTTATATGGTATAAGAAATGATGTTTACTCCTTAAAATCTTATATGTTCACACCTTTTAACTGTCTGGAGAATTTTGATTTGACTTGTAGATTTTCATTACACGTGTTTTATTTGTATTACAGAATGTTTGTGCAATCACTATCCCTATATTTGATGCTTCTTAACATTTTTTGTTTTATTCATGCTCAAGACTCATATGAGCTATGAAGAGTAGAATTGGTGATGATACTGGAAGATGTAGAAAAAGATAAAAAAAACTTTTAGGTGAAACCATCATGAAATAAAAAACTAGAGTATGGTGCAGCGTGAATGTAGCCTTTTGTAATTTTCCTTCTTTATCCTTATGGTCAATTAAAAGAGAGTATAGGAGTACATTTTAAAAAAAAAAAGACGGGATTAAAGGAGTATAAGTTATTATATGACTATGGGGTTAAGGTGGTGGTAATCTAGCATAGGTCACAGAACTGTATCTTCTAATAATTTCCATAAATTTTATTTACATATTTTGCTCCTATGGCATCATGAGTAGTTTACTGAATTGCAGGTTTATTATAGTTTTCATCTATTTTTTGGATTACAGGATGGGGAAAGGGAGAAGAACGAACAACTTCAGACCTAGTGGAAGTGCAGCTCCTGCTCCAACTCAGGCAACAAGCCATGTAAAACAAAGAGGTTTGGCGAAGAGTCACCTTGGTGGTGTCATATTTGGCTGCACTAACAGCACAATAAAAGAATGTTTTTCCAAACAACTCTTTGGTCAGTTTTCTATATGACGCAATTGCAAATTATATTTGTTATTTGTGCTTTTCTTTTTGCACTAGGTATTTTTTATCTCACGTTCACTTAAATTTTAAATTCTACCTTGTTTTGGTTAGTTCAGGGGTGTGCCTCTATTACAAGTGTATATCGTATTGTTCTTTCTTTTATGACTATTTTTTCATTCAGTAATATGATTATTGCTAAAGCAAGATAGAACAACAATCTTGAGAAGCTGAAGAGTCCTAGGAGATGATGTGGCTTATTCATTTCATAAAAAGGATGAACGTTATTTCTCTGTATTTCCTTGCTTTTTTCATGCCAAATCTAATGTACATGTTTCAAAATTTAACAGGCTTACCAGCTGGACACCATTCGTACATAAAGAACATTCATGCTGGCCAACCGTTGTTTTTGTTCAACTACAGTGATAGACAACTTCATGGAATCTTCGTGGCTGCTAGTCCAGGCCAAATGAATATTAATCCATATGCATGGACCATAGATGGTGAAGAGAGAACTCAATATCCTGCTCAGGTATAAGGTTCTCTTCAAGTGTTTTAGTTGCACGAGTTTTGTGGTTCAGTTTTAAAAAATGCTATATTATGATCCATCAAAGGATTTGTGCTAATACGTTGTTTCTATGACAAGGTTCAAATCCATGTCCGGTTACTGTGCCATCCACTGTCTGAAGAACAATTTAAGCCTGCAATTAGTCAGAACTACTACAATCAACGCCATTTTTTGTTTGAGCTAGACCATGCTCAAACAAGTAAGTTGATATCCTTGCTATCATCTCAGCCTATTGCCCCAAGTACTTTTTTTCCTGAGGATTCAACAAGGAGAGCTCTACTCCAAACTGTACCCTCAAATGATAGGAGAAAAGAAATTGAAGCTTTGAACCCACCAGACTTAAAGATTGATTTTCCTGAGCTGGACTATTCCATTGGGTTGGGCTCTTCAGATATTGCCACATGCTTAGATCCTGATGACAAACATTTGAAAAATTTCTTAGATGACCCAGTGATGAAGAAAGAGGAGACCCTTATAGATGTGAGACGAAAAGAATCAACTCTTAATCAGGAGTGCTTGGACCTGCCTTCAACAAGTGTTGAAGATGCCCCTCTTGTAAGTAATGTGGACCCAAGGCATAATGATACCATGGAGGCACAGATAAATTCAGAAAAAAGGAACGAAGAAAGCATTGTTGACTCATTTGATTATCCTTCTGTCATAACTCAGGTACTTGTTCATATCATTGCCATACAACACTTAAGTCTTAACTTCCCATAGTAGCATTTCCGTTATATTTTATTTCATTATAAGTATTCTCTTATTACTGTTCACTTTTGCAGTTAATCCAAGGAGTGGAAGCATTGAATGGTTTTAACAAAGAGAAAAATGATAAGCTGAGTTGCCTAGAGCATAAGCTGGTATATCCTGTTAATTCATAGATTTTGAACTATTCTTTTGCTCCCTTGTATCCTTTTCGTTTTTGGTTTGTACTGATGGGAAATTTGGGGGGCGGGGGGGAGAAACACTAGTGTTGGTGGAAAACATCATATTCGAGTAGGGAAAATTTGTTAGAAACAAGGGAAGTTTAACTTGCATTTAAATGTGACATGAACTCAAGAAAAGTGGAGTAACAAAGTATTTTGAGGATATTGGAGAAAAGACAGTGGCTACTAGCTCGGCAAGGTACATAATTCAAAACACATGGGTAAGACACAATGAAGTACCCATAGTTGTCAAAGGTTCAAGGCACACTTAGGTGCCCGAGTGCTTGGAGCCTAGGCACAAGGCAAAGGTGGGAGCCTTTTGGACGAGGTGCACATTTAAAAAAATATATAAAAATACTTAATACATCATTATTTTTAATTTATACCTGTAAAGAGATAAATGGAAACTTATGAACTCATAAATAATATATAGCCAACACTATTTAACTAAATTATCTGGTGTTTTATTGTTTTATCAAATTTCTTTTAATTTTTTCTGGTTATTACAAAGGAGCAAAAGGTGTGTGCACCTTAGCACTTAGGCACACACTAGTTGCGCCTTTGACAACTATGGAAGTGCCTAACATCGATGCTTAAGAAGCATGCTGACCAAAACTAGGAGTGATCCTTTCCTTCTTTTCCAAACTTAGACATTTCTGGGGAACTTAAATTTTGTAAACGTATTATCTTAAGCACTTGTTCTGCATCCCAAATGAGCTCAAGTTTCTGACACTTGTTCCATAAGTTATATTATGTCCATGTTCTAGTTTTCTTCAATAACTATATATTTTTGTTTTTATTTCCCTCACTATGTAATTAATTGTCAAACTCAGATTTTGAGTTAAGAATGGCATACTTTAAATTTTTAAGGACTTCATTTGGCTTCCTTGTAGATAAAAGCAATGTTGTCAAAACCAGAGTGGACCGCCCGAGCCAACCGGTTGAACAGGCAACTGGTTTAGTTATTGAGTAAAAAACTGGCAGTGTCAAGAACCGGCCAGTTGTTGTGAGGATTGGTGGATTGACCAGTGGTTGAACTGGTAGCCAGTAGAGTTGAACTGGTTGAACTGCTAGATAATCTAGCAGCTTTCAATGGAAAAGCCATGTCATCTTCTTCAGTGTTTGGTGTTTGTCCAAAATACTAGATTTAAGACCCAAAAGGCTTTGTTTCAGGAAAAAAAATGGAAAAATGGCAGAAAGGAGAACAGCTGCAACGTTTATCTCCAAGATATTCTTCGAACAGCTGCAATGTTTATCTCCAAGATATTCTTCTTCAAGAATGCCACGGGGGCAACAAAGAAGGAGAACACCTGCAAGCTGCAAACTTTTGCCTGAAGTTCTTTATGTTGTGTTTCTGCTTTTTACATCCAATAGCTGCAAGCTTCACCAACCCATAAGGCTTCACCATTGTTGCTCTACAACAATTTGAAAAATCTCAGTAGATATGGAAGTTGCAGCTGGGTTTGGTGAAGCTTGAACTCGAAGTTGGGTTTAGTGGTGTTGGGAGGAGAGAGAAATGGAGAAATAGGTGTAGAAAAAATAGGAAAACATAAAATTGCAGAAAAAAATACGCATAGTTTTTATTCCATTGAAATGCTTATTGTTATGCCTAAGCCCAAGTATGATAAAATGGGCCCACAGCCCATTGGACGAATCTATCATGAAGCAAGTTGGGACGGGCTAGATGGCTAAGGAAGGAAGCTGGCCCAGTGAGGGCCACTCGGCAGTAACCACGTAGGTCACATGGTTGGGAGCTGTGCAGCCCTGTGTCGAGTAGGAGACCCTGCTACGTGGTCCCGTGTTGTGGAAGAGACCCTGTCGGGCAGAAGCTGCACAACTGCGTGCGCGGTTGAGTGCTTCCATGGGTGAGTGAGGTGAGTGTTGCCATGTGCAGGTGACACTCAGAGATAGTTGAGTCGGTCAAAGCTTTCCTCCAAGACGCCCTCCGAAAATTGCGAGTCTCCCTCCACCTGTCAATTTCCTCTCTTTCCATAAATAGGAGAGCCATCCTCCTTGTTTAGGTATGTTTACTAGATCGTTGAAATTATAATTCTACTTCGAGCATGAGATTGACTCAAGCATTGGAGGGTCTGTGGGTGACTTCACTCACTCCCCTAACTTGCTTCTTTCTAAGGAGGTGTCTCGTCACTAGGTCACGTGACAAAGGGTCACTCGCTACTTCATTGAGACACTCTCTTGCACTTAAAAATTCATTGTATTATCTTAGCTACAACAATTGGCATTGTTTGTGGAAACTCAATCGAAAAGTCACGAGACCAATAAAAAAGTCACGAGACCTGTGGAAATTACGAGTGACTGATTAATTAGCCCTGTTAGCTGGCTAAATTATTCTGTTTCCTATTTGCTAAGTTTCCTTATATTGTAAATTTTGTAAAGTCAATGTGTTTCCTATTTTTGAGCAGAGAATAAATCTCTCTCTATTTAGTTGTAAGTTTCCTAATTAGTAAAGATGTAATTCCCATTTTAGGTTTCCTAATTTGTTGTAGGTTTCCTAAGTCAAGATTGTACTCTATCGATCAAAATGATGAAGAAATTATGTTCTTCTTCCCAAATCTTTCTGCATGGTATTAGAGCCATCCCTAAACTAAACCTTACACACCCATAAACCACAACGTGGCTGGAAAAACCAACCTATCTTCGGAGATCGTCCCTGGTACATCCATCAACACAAGAGCCGCATATAATAACATCTTTACCATCACCAGCCACAAGTTGAACGGGCAAAACTATCTACAATGGTCCCAATCTATAATAATGTTCATTTGCGGAAAGGGGAAGGATAACTATCTCACGGGAGTTACAAGCCAACCATAGTAGGTAGCTCCAAACTTTAGGATGTGGAAATCCTAGAACAACATGGTAATTTCATGGCTTATTAACTCTATGACTAATGAGATTGGTGAAATTTTTCTACTTTATGATACTGCTCATGATATATGGGAAGCTGCTAAGGAGGCTTATTCACATGTTGAAAATACATCTAAGTTATTTGAAATTGAGAGCATACTTAGTGTTACCCAGTATTTTAATTCATTAAACAGGTATTGACTACAATTGGACAAGTATGATAATATTCAGTGGACTTGTCTAGAAGACGCAGCCAAATACAAACATATTGTTGAGAAAAAGAAATTATACAAGTTCCTTATAGGTTTGAACAGAAGTTGAGATGTAGTGCGAGGGAGAATCTTAGGTACTAAACCTCTATCAAGCATTCGGGAGGCTTTTTTAGAAGTCTGTAGAGAGGAGAGCAGGATGAAAATAATGTTGAAGCCTATTCCTTTGTTGGAAGATCAAGAGTATCAAACTCAAATCGAAAAGGATTTTCGAATATTTCCTTTTTCTTTTTTTCCTTTTCATGGTTGATTCTTCTTTCAAATTGTTTCATAGATTAGAGATTTTACAGCTTTCTTAATGTTGTTCTTCCCTTAGCCTATATATTGTTCTCTTCCCTTTGGGTTGTAATTATTAGAGAATACAATCCGTGAAATAAATATAGAAATCTCATGGTATCAGAGCTAGGCAGTAAACCTTAGCCGCCATCCAAGTTTCGGTCCCCCTCGTTTTCTAGGTCCTAGCATCAGCCCAAGCCGCTGTTGACTTAAACCAAAGCAATCGTCGTTGCCACAGCCGAGCCCTGCCACCATCGACGGAAATCACAACAACTGTCACCATCGCCGCTATAATTGAGCCCAATAGTTGATGACGCAAGATCCAAATTACTAAAAGAACAGTCACCGACACCGACACCGAATCTCTATTCGTAAGAAACCGTCTTTGTTGCTTCTGAAATCGATCCAGGCTGTCGTTGCCGTTGCTAGACGCTGCCACTGCCAGCCTGCCGTCGCAACCCAGCCGTTCAGGCTAGCTGTCCACTGTCGCCAACCAATTTGGAGTTTGCAGAAGCTTCATCCAACCATAGCCCAAATCCTAATCCGATCATCCTAGCTATATTTATTCCGTTGGGCCTAAGCTTGCAGATTATTGACTTTAATCCCTCCATTCAAATCACCCAATGCAAACTCAATAGGTTGAACTTCCACAAGTGGTTTCAGTCGGTTGTTCTAGTAATTAAAGGGAAAGGGAAGATGAGCTACCTGACGGGCGAAACTCTAGCTCCACCTGCAACTGATCCTGCATACAAGACATGGGAGGCTGAAAATTCCATCCTTATGGCTTTGCTGATCAACTCCATGGATCCAAAGATTGGGAGGACGTACCTGTTTTACAATACAACCCATGAGATTTGGGCAACGGTTTAAGAGATGTATTCCGATCTCCAAAACTCTACTCAGTGCTTTGAAATTTGATCTACCCTCCATAACACTCGGTAAGGAAATAGGTCAGTCATTGAATATTTCAACATCTTAATGAGTTATGGCAAGAAATGGATTCATTTTGTCATTAAATGGAAGTGTTTCGAAGATGGTATTCTGTATAACCAAATGTTGGAGAAAGAAAGGGTGTTTGATTTTCGTCAGGGGCTTAACAAAGAACTCGATGAAGTCAGAGGATGTATTCTTCGAATAAAACCATTGCCTTCGCTTAGAGACGCATTTTCCATGGTAAGAAGGGAAGAAAGTCGAAGGAGAGTGATGTTGGATTTAAGTCCAGTGGGGGAAGTGACCCAACTAGGTTCTGCCCTAGTCACAAACCTAAGAGATGTGAGCAACCATTCCCTACCACAACGCTCGAAAAGAGAACGAATCTTGGTGTGATCACTGCCGCAAGCCCTACCACACCAAACAGACTTGCTGGCACCTTTATGGGAAACTTGCAGATTAGAAACCCCAGAAACCAACTGAAGCAACGCGCTACTGCTCATGTAGCAGAGTCTACCTCCGACCAAAAGAGGTCGGTTGTGTCAACGAGCTTCTAAGGAAACTATACAAAAGGGAAAGTGACAGAAAAAGAAACATTATCTGTACAATGAATGTTTCTGCAATAGGAAATTGGAATCAAGGAGCTGCTGCAGAATTTTCTATATTCACTCAGCCTAATCGTGTAAATCTGCCAGCTATTGGAATGAGCTGGAATATTATTCGAGTGGGCTGTTCTTTACTATCAAATCATCAGTTTTTTCATTTCAACAGTAGGCTTTCATCTTGATAGCCCAAAGTTAATAATTTTCTCCTGTAAAAACAGGAGGACTTGGAGTAGAAAAATGATTTGAGGCCATTTGGAAAAAAAAAAAAAAAACAGCTCACCAACTCTCTTAAATTTCTTGTAAAACACTCACAGCCCCTCAAGAAGAAGTCTCTGATACCATTTGTAGAAAAAATAGCAGAACATAAAATTGCAGAAAAGAATATGCACGGTTTTTATTCCATTGAAATGCTTATATACAGCAAATTTATATGAGAGAGAATAGGGCCATAATTGTCTCCACCACTTTTAAGCAACTAATTTTAAAGTAACAACCAATATTCCTATTTTTATCTAACTAATTTTCTTGTACAACAAATAAGTTGATTGAGTAAAACATTAAACAAAATAAAAAAAAAAGCGTATATTGACAGCTAATTCCCTCCATGAAATCTGCTATGACACTAAGGAAAGTCTCAATGCATCAACAATAGGGATAACTGGAGCTCCCATAGAGAAGATACTGCATAGTTGTGTGATGTGATGTTTCATTCACATCTCAATCCTAATTGAAAATACATGTAAAATAGCACCCCAAAAAAAGTTGTGAAACTAAACAGTAAAAAATAAATATTTATGTCATAGAAAAAATCTAAATATCAAAGTAACTTTTATTTTTATGATAATATTAAAATTATTGGTAATATTTTTATTATTTAGAAAATAGAGATATGAAAATATTTTTTAACTATCATTTTTTTGAAATAATTGAAAACCCAAAATTTAAAAGTAATTTATAAATGATATGTATTTTATTTATTATATATTTATTTATTGAATAAAGGTACATTGGGATTAGTCCAGCCATTGACACTTGACCCTCTCTTTTTCTGGTTCAATATCTTGTTTGGTTTTTGAATCATTGGATAAAAGTCAAATTTCTGCAATTTTAGCTGCTGCTATAGATAACCAATAGAAAAGGATTTGCATTTGCATGGTTCTTTGTTCTTTAGTAGTTACATTTTCAAGGAGCTCCTGGTGGAACATCATGGGATCATCATTTTTGAATGTTATGCATAATTTTAGCAGTTAGGAAAATCTATTCACCACCATGTGATTCCTTCCATTGGTTTAAGAAAATTTGGCCATTATCAGAGCCTCCTTTCTTGTGATTTGCAATCGCTTTTTAGGTGAAATGCAATCTTGAGATCTAGAGAGTCTGGACTATTTTTCACATAGCATAACAGACATCAGATTAGACTCTATTCTCATTCCTGTGACCTAGAGAGAGTCTAGACTATTTATGTTGAGCGCCATGGACATGGCATGGTAAATTTGGTTGGGTTCCAATTTATGTGGATAAAACACCAGTTGGTTGGTGCAAGTACGCATACATAGCATAATAAGATTCATGGATGGAAGTAGTTTGGCACGAACCCAAAAAGATCTACCAAGTGTGTTCGTCTAGTTTACTTTCCATCCTTTATTATTGATAAGAAAAATACATTAATTTCAAGAATCAAACATGGGCCGTTCATATATAAGAGGATTCGTCGCTTTCTTCCATAACATAAATTCTTATTCATACACGGTCCTAACATAAAAGCTTCATATTGGCCTCTGCAGGTTAAGGCAAAGAAAGAAATTGAATCTCTCAAAATAAAGTGTGTGATTTTGGAATCAAAGTCACTTCCTTTCACGACAAAGATTGATGAAATGAATACGGAATCAATTGATGATTTGATATTTCTTATGGGAGGATATGATGGTGTTACATGGTTATCAACATTGGATTCCTACTCTCCAATGCATGATGTGATAAAGCCTTTAAAGCCGATGAACTTCGTTCGTTCTTATGCCGCTGTTGCAATATTGAAAGATGAGTTTTGGATATTTGGTGGTAGAGATGGTAGCTCATGGCATGACACAGGTATTAGCTTGCACTCCTCTTGCTCTATGTATGTGTGTTTGTGTGTATGGATGGGTGGGTGGCTGTGGTACATAATATTTATATCGCTAACTTTGTCAGTATTTGCTCTTTTTGTGAAGTTGAATCATATGATCCAGCCAATAACCAGTGGACTGTGCGTCCATCATTGAAAGTCAAAAAGGGTAGTTTAGCTGGTGCTACTCTAAATAACCAAATTTTTGCAATTGGTGGTCGAGATGGGGTTGAAAGCTTTGCTGATGTAGAAATGTTTGATATAGATGGTGGACACTGGATTTCTAAACCGTCAATGGTACAAAAGGTAATTCCTATAAATCTTGGGGTACATAAATACCAATTTACTTGAAGTTTCTTGTGCATCTTTTTGCTTCCCTTTTTCTTGGAAGCTAATCTCTGCAAGAGCACTTTGTATTCAACCAAATAAGGAAGCACATACAATTTCTGCATTATCTATTCACACATAATATCTTCCATTAATATAATAATAGCCTTTTGTACATTTTATGGGATGGAAACAAGTTGCTCCCTCCTAAGTTGAATCAGCAAATCCTTGCAACCACATGACCTGGTCACCTTGTTGAAACACCATGGTCATGTGCATGAAATCCCATTCAATTTTGCCCAACGTACTCAGCCAATCCACCCCTAAAACAACATTAAACCCTCCTAAACAGAGAACAAACAAATCAGCCTTGAATGCCTGTTAACCCACTGTAAACTCAACTTGTTGGGACAACCCGGTGCTCATTGCTCGCCATTAGCCATGACCGAAAATCCCTGTTTGCCCTCTAGAAATGCTGTCAAGCGTGTTGCTAATGTAGGACTCACAAAACTACTAGTGCTGCCCTACTCAATCAAAATTAGAACTAGAATCCCTATTACCTTAGCCTTGACCTTCATAGTTTGAGAAGTTGTCACACTTGTAATTGCATGTAATGATATGTTATGCTCAAGTAAAAGCTCCACTTCCTCCTTCAGTTCGTTGTCCTCTTCCACAACCAGCTCGATGCAAAACCATTGTTATAAAGCGCTTACAATGGTGGTTCGATGTGAACAACTTGTCATAATTAAAACACAGGCCTTTGGTACAGTGTTCTACCATCTCTACACATGTTAGCCTCCGCCTGGGAAGGGTAGTAGATCTTGGTGCAGTCAACTGGTTATTGGGTTGTGGTCTCCCTAGGAAATGCCCCATAACCAGTTTGGATTCACCATTCTTTTGTTCATAAATTTTGGCCAATCACATAGCCATTGCCAGGCTCTAAGGTGGTTGTACTTCTACATCAATCCATATTGATCCTTGCAAACCACTGACGTACATCTCAACCTCTTGTGATTTGGTCATCTTCTCCAATCTAGCCAACAATTGCTCAAATCTTCGTTGATAGTCCACCATCGACCCTATTTGTTTCAATTTGGATAGCTCTTTGAATTTGCTTCGTTGAACTAGGGGCCCGAATCGGTTGTGGCAGTTTTCCTTGAATTTTGCGTAGGTTAATGTCAAAACTTCCTCTTCAAAATTCAAGAACCAAATTTGTTCCTCTCCTTCTAGGTGAAAGGCTTATTTTCCTCATCTATAGTCCGTTGGTGCCAGAAGAAGTGCTCACATTGATTTAGGCAAGTTAAGGGATCCTTCTCGCCACTATAACAAGGGAAATCCAACTTAGTATACTGTGGCACAAATCCTTCTCCTACACCAACACCCCTGGCGATTTCATGTTGCTTTCTTGGCCGAGGCACACTAGCCTCCCTTGTACCTGATGCTGTGGAACTCCTTTTCATGGCGTCCATGTTGCACATAAGTATCTATATTTGAGTTGACATTCGCTCTTATTTTGCTATATCAATCACCTGGTATTCTCCTCACTTGTGCACTTTCTTGCTATACTGCTTCATGAATTCATCAAAAGCCTCTCGAAAATTGTTGTCGCCCATGTCTGGCTTTGATATCAATTTGTTAACAGATTGAGTCCACGGGGGATTAGCTAGATCAAAAGCTAATCCCTTCAAAGACTTCCGTTCCTGTCGACCTATGTTGAAATTAGGACTTGTGTAACGCCCCGCTTCCACTTACGGGTGTTACTCGTGAACAATTACCCAAATTGTCCACCTGCCCGACCTTAGGTGAAGGGTGGACCATGTTTTAAGAAGAAACGCCCTAGGTGGGAACTAGGCTCGTCCTCTCCTTCCCTGAACCCCAGGATTCACTAGCAGAATTGGATTTTAACCACACCGCATTGGCTATAAAGAAAATCTCATTCAGACGCCCAATCGCCATTTTATCTTTTTTACATTTAATTCTTTTCCATCCAAGAATTTTACCGGGCTCCATAAATCACCATTAAAATCAACCCATTGATTGATTACCAAATTTGGAGGAAAAACTCATAATTTTCAATTTTCCAAAAATTCGGTATTATTCTCCAAAATGCCCGAAAAATCTCTTTATTTTGAAAATTCCTCTGGGGCCCAAAATCAATTTAGAAATGCCCCCAAATCCCCAATTTTTTGGAATTTTTAAAAAAATTTGGCCGGCGGGGCCCACGGCGCGCCCCGGGGCCCCGCTAGGTGCTGGCCGCGTGGGCTGGCCGCACATGCCGCGCGGCCGCTTGCGCGCGCGGCCTCCTGCGGGCGCCCACCCGAGCGTGCGGCCTGCTGCTGCTGCTGGCTGTCCCCTTGCTGCTCCTTCACTCCTTTTTCTTTTTTTTTTTTTTTTCTTGGGCCTTTAAAATCCAAATTTTCCAGAAATTAAAATTAATAAATATGCTTCACATTCCTTCCATTTTTGCCTCTATTTTTCCAAAATTAAGGCTTAACCCACCTCTTTGAATATTACATAACATACATTAAAATTTCCTTCCATTTCGCACATGAGCCTTACACAACCTATTGGTGCTCACATAACAACCTCGAAGTATAAATACCACACATGTTCCAAATATAACAAATAGGCTTTCCTAAGTCATAATGCCACAAATTAAATACCACAAGCCTAGGCTTCTTTAAGCCATAAATTACATCAAACAAAGAAATATACACCAAGAGCTTCCAACCACAAGCTTGCACTTTCCTTTTTTTTTTCCTTTGATGTAAGAACAATCTACAAGGGGAGGGTAAAACCTCATGAGCCACAAAGCTCAGTAAGGGTGCATATGCAAAGTAAATACAAGCATAACAAGTCTATGTAATGGCAAATGCATGCAAGCATGGTTAGGTTATTCCATCCTCACAACCCAACATGGTTTGAGGCATCAACCTACCACTTCTTTCCCACCCCCATGGCCATAGGTCTCATGTACAATTAAAGCATGCAAAGAGATACATAAAAATTTATGCAACCTACTTACAATGCAATGCAAGGCCTCCTCCACATGGGGCCATCCCTTACCTTAACATTCTTCTCTTTGAAGCTTGAAATCCTCTTCTCAAGAGAGCTCCCCCATCCTCTTCTCCCATCTAGGATGACATTCCAACATGCCACTTACTTTACATACGAACATACTAAAGTAAAGAGAATAAAGAAATAAACTTACTTTGATTCCTTCCTCTTCTTCTCTCTTTCTTTCCATGGGAAGACTTCAACCCTTACTCTCTTGAAATGGGAAAAATTTGAGCATAAAGCTCTCTTTCCCCTTATATACTTCTTCCCTTTCCTTTCTTTTCTTTTTGGATTAACTTCCTAGTCTTGATATTTTAAATGCAAGACTTCATCTCCACCCTCCATTATTTTCTCTTTTGGAGAGGAAATCCTAGCCTTCCATAACAAGCACAATCCATGTGCTTTGGAGGCTTTAATCTCATCCATCCAATTTGAAAGATTTAATCTTCACCCTTAATAGAAAACACACTCTTAAGGAGTTGGCAATCCATGCCCACCACAAGCTTTCATCCACCACCATTGGATCACAATCCCATTAAAAGATTAATCCCAACCATTAGATTTATTAATTTCTCAACATTTACTAAATGGAGACAATTTTCATACATCAAGAATGAATGACATAAATCATTTCTTTCTCCTTTAAATAAATCTCATATTTTCCAAAGCATTAATGGGAGACCATTTTCCCATTTTCCTTTAGATTTATTTAATTCACCATAATTTCAAGCATTAATGGTGACTAATTTCACATTTTCTTTTTGGATTTTCCTTAATCCATATAATCATGTCTCTCATTAATGCAAGAATGACCAATATCATTTCTTTTTGCATTTCTTTAATTCCCTCCATGTGGCATTACCACATTAATTCACCATTTTAGGGAAAATTAATTATTTCTCAAATAATTGCATATTCTCCATTTTCCCTATTTTCCATAATTAAATTCCTTTATGGAATTAATTCCAAAATTATCAAAATATCCTTTGTGAATTATTAATTCCATATATCTCCACATAAATACCAAAATTGGGATTTAATTCACTTACTCACTTAATTCCACATAGGAATTATTTTCAATTTATCAAAATACCCTTTTTATTGGACTTCACTATCCAAATTACCAAAATACCCCTCTCATAGGGTACACTTAATCTCAAAATCTTTCACATTCTCAAGGGCATTTTTGGAATTTTCTCACTTCCATTCTCATTCTCTTAACACTGGGTGTTACAACTTGTTAGAGAGAAACCTTCGATCACTTGCACACTAAGTATGCTGTAAAATTATTCTTATTGCTTTCTAATCAACTATAAGAGAATATTTATAATCAAAACCTAAAAGACTCCTACTAGGAGACAAATAGCAACTAACTGCAGTCTCTTAATCCAACAGGAAAACAGACTCCTAAAAGTAATAAGAAACTAATTGAAATTAGGAATAGAAATAACCCTATTCAGTTTTGGGTTTATTCCTACGCTTATAAATTTGGTTAATTGGAGGTCAAGTAGTTTGGCCCCTGGCAGTTACTCACCCATAGCCAACTCTAATGCCCCAATTCCAATTTGAACCTTGATTTCCCCATTTTGTCAAGGTAGAAAATTCAAATCCCATCCTCACCCCCAATAGGGATCAAATATCCGCAAACCTTCATTGTTGTCCCAATTTTGTCTTTAAACCTAATTTAGTGAGATCTTATAAATAAAAAATAAATAATTACTTAAAAAAAGAAATGAGTGCAATTGTAATTAGCACCAGGATTATAGATATAACACCCCATATTTCGTAGTTCAAGAAACTGGAAATCGGCTTGAGGATTTAGTTAATTAATGACCGAATGAATGGAAGGGAGTATCCCGAAACGTGAATACCTAAGGAAAAGGTATGTCATGGACGAGCGTCTCGAGGCAAGATTTGTGACGCCGAAAGAAATTAAATCGAAGATAGTTTTCGGTACACATGTTGTGTTTCCATATTATACTTGTTGGTTTCACCATGTCAACTTGGTAATGGAACACAACTATATCAATTATCTTCATTCACCACCATCTCATGAAACTTCTCCATATAAAGATGGTGTTGAAACTTCATTTCATTATTACTCTGCCAGGGGATATTATCCACTGCTGGTCTCAAACCTGGATAAAGGAGGAGGGTTGTGTTAGGTAGCCGACAACCAGCGTAAAACCTAGTCGGATCCAAATATGAATTCTAGACAAACTATCTATTGGGGCATAACCCACATAGTGGGATACAGGCTAGATATGTTGTATAGTTTTCGGTACAACTATGATTTAGGCTGAAAAATCGAATGATGGTAAGAGACTTCCGGGAAGTCAACGAAACCCTGAGAATGTTCATATTTTGCATAAGAAACAACCCTGAAGTGGTTTCGGGATGAAACAAAAGGATTCACGACCAAAACATGATCTTGCATATATTCGGGCCTAAGTGTCATTTTTTATTCTAGTTGGAAAGGGGTTGAAAATGATATTTTTCCAAATTTGTTGCGCTAATTGAGAAGCATGGGATTTAAGGGTTCATATGGTAAAACATCAAAGTGTAAGGACTTGAAATAAGGGCCAAAATATAATTTGGAAGAAGCTTGGGGATGGAAGTGTAATTTCTAGAATTGCTGTGTGAACACAACAACAAGTGGCCGCCGCACTGCCACCATTGAAAGTCCACTTTTCCAACAATGGGACGACCGTAAGGTGCCAGGAATAGGGCCATCATGGCTTAGGCAACTTGGTGATCAAGCTTTGGCTGCTGATTGGCTGGAGAGAGGGTCGGAAACGCCTATAAATAGGAGTTTAAAACTGAGGGTTTTCCATAAGTTTGGGCTTCAAATTGCTCGCGTTTTGGAGAGTATTTGAGAGGATAAGGGGCTTTTGTTCCTTGGTGCATGGGGAGAATTTCTGGAGCATTTGGTGCATTTTGATGCGAGTTTGAAGGGGTTTCGAAGCTTGGCCGGAAGTTGCAGCAGTCATTAGAGCCAAGGCTTTAAACGATTGATCGTGGGCCTTCCGGTTGGTGTTTCGAGCAAAGGAAGGCACCATCGTGACCGACTTGAAGAGGTCTACAAGGTGGTGTGATCGGGAAAAATTTTCAATCGTCAATGGCATGGGGCTCGCCTGAGAAGACAACTGACGCATGCAGTACACGCGTGGGTCTTCACGCACAAGGTGCATGGCTAGCGCTGTGAGGTATTTTCTTTTGGATTTTTTGTTAGAAATTTCCTAGAAATTATTTTATGATTTATGGTGGAAGAAAATTTGAGAAAATGTTTGAGCAGGTATTTGTTTTGGAATTTTTGAGGGAAAAATAGGAAGAAAATGGAGGAAAATCATGAGAAAATTATGGAAAAAAAAATAGATATTGATATTCCTTTGAATGAATATGATGTCTAAGAATCGTTGAGGCTCGAGGTTGAGTAATAGTACAGTTAATTGAGGCTTGGCACGGAAATCGAGGTTGGGCACGAGAATCGAGATAATCTAAGTTACGTTTAAGGTTAGAGTTTCTATTTCAAATTTGGTTTATTGTGGGTAGTTCGACCCTATACTTGATTTGATTCCATGCAAATGATTTAACCTGTGAATGGTTGTTTTCATGTGGGAGGTTCGTCCCAAAAAGTTTTATACCTGTGCATTTAGTTTTGTGTGTTAAAATACATGCATTGAAATGTTGATTTTATATGATGCATGGTATGTGATAGTGGCATTGACATGTTTATGTGTTGTCCATATGAGATGTGGGATGTCAACTTGAGGTATAGTCTTGAGTGATAGCACTTGGGATGCGTGCCAAGGATTAATGCTATGTGACCTATTTGTGACGGGGTTGAGGTGGACATCACCCTATGGTACTCAAGTGGCGGGGTTAAGAGTAGACACCACCCCAGATATTGGTTCAAGTGGCAGGGCTGAGAGTAGATACCACCCTAGATATACCTTTGAGAAATAGCATTATTGTCGAGGTGAACGTTGATTCTGAAGATAGTGTTGGTGTGATCCCCTTGTGACCAGGGTTGTGTTGAGATCCGAAATGCTTTTGAGTGGGAATGTAATGCTTGACATGATAGTGGGGTGATACTCGGGTTCATGGGTTGATGTTGTCCCCTCTTAAGCAAGATTGTGTTATGCTAATGTGTCAATGTGGCTGTGTTGCCTTTAGAGAGATTGCTCTTTCCTCGTGATATAGGTTAAGCACTGTTGGGATTTTCTTGGATTGGGACATGTCGGGATATGTCAGTTTGTTCATGGTCTTGCATTTATTTCATGAAAATGGTTTGAATTCTTACTTAGATGATTCAACATTTAATTTGGACTTTGTCCTTGAAATATTCAAACGTTCCAGGTGAAAGCAGCGGGGTCAAGGGAAAAGAGGTGATCGAGATGTAGCTACTATATTAGATCTTTAGTAGGTCTTTGATTGTGTGCGAGACATTCAGTTGTTATGTATATTATTTTGATGATGTCGTGTTGAACATTGATACAGTTACTTGGTTATAAATAAGGAATTGACGGTTATGTATCATTGATGTTTCGATCTTGCTTCCACATATGTGATGATTACCTATCTTAGATTATTGATTATTAACTTTGATATGGTGAGAAGGTAGAACAGATTGTTGGAAATGATTTTTGATGAGTGTATGTTGAAAAAAAAATATTCCCGAAATTTCGGATTAATGCCACGCTCGGGAAAAGTGGGGTGTTACAATAGATTCCAAGCTAGGCAACCAAAGATACAGGAGAGAAAAAATGGAGGCAAATATACAGGTTGACAATCAGCTGGCAAGCTGGGGAGAAAAAGGAAAGACAGTGTCTAGAAATTAGTCGATAGTTTGGTAAGAAGAAAAAGGGTGACAATATGAAGATGACTAATCTGGCAAGCCATGGAAGAGAAGGTGAAGGAGACAAATTTGAGAGAGTAAGAAAAAAGACGAAAGTCTGTGCACAGTCAGCTGGAGAGAAGAGGAAGAAAAAGTGAGATACAGAAAGGAGTGGATTGAGCAAGACTCAGATCTTTTAATGAAAGGACAGAACTCAGATCTATAAATAGAGAACAATTATACTTAGTGATCTTAGATTTTCAAATTTGTTGACATAGGAGAGGACTGAGTAAAGTGATTGACCAAGAGGAGAGATCAGATCTGAATGAAGCCCTAATGATATTACATATAATGAGTATATTTGTAATTTTATGTACTGCCTAAGGTAAGGCAAGGCATGTTTTGGGGCTGTGGATCCATATATCAAGCCGACCTCATTCTCACCTAAAGGTTTAGGAAATTCCCAATCTCAGTCTCAAATTCAATCAAATAGTGTTGATCCTGCCCCAATTAGGATGAGCTGGGACTGGTCCTCGATGACTTCAAGTAAAATTGCCTTCTCTAGGTGCCAGGAGATTTTGTCATTCAAACATTGTTTTTTATGTTTGCCTTCTGCATGTTTTGGGTGTAGCAATTTTACATTAAGTTGTGAAGCTTTAAGTAGTAATTTAACTTGTAGGCTGCTGGAATTATTTTGTTGTTTTTCCAGAGATTTGCTCTTGCTGCAGCAGAACTTAATGGTGCACTATATGCAGTTGGTGGCTTCGATGGAATGTACCTAAAGTAAGATCTCAAACCCACTTTATCCTATTGAACTTGTATGCATGCTGTCCTATTGACAGACAAAAATGTGCATGTACCATATAGTGGCTTTGTGAAAATTATCAGTCCTGTTCCTTGGCCCCCAAAAAATCAGTGCTGTTCATCATCTAGTTTCCATATCTTCCATATCAATTCTTGTTCAGTATTTGTAGTTTTTTTTTTTTTTTTTTCATATATGCATTTGTAGTTAAAACAGATTTAGCACGTGTAGATTGTGCAGAGATTCAGATTTATTGAAGGAACTATTAAGTCTGATACAGGCCAACAAAGCTTCTTCACTGTTTAACCCTAGTTGACTAGGTATTAGAATATCACTCTTGCTGAAATGAGGAGTTTATCTTGATTGTGGGCTCATTTAACTTATTTTTTCAATTTAGGTAGAAAGTTTCTTGGCATCTCCAATCTCTCGTGTGGAGGAAAATGATAAAAACTGTATCTTTAGATATGTAGCTATTGTCAAATGAACCATCTCTATCTCTCCAGTAGCATTTTGTTATCAGCAGTCTTAAGACATTTTTTTATTCAGGTCTGCTGAAAGGTTTGACCCCAGAGAACATTCATGGATTAGAATTGGGAGTATGAACATACAGAGGGCATGCCATTCACTGGCAGTTCTGAATGAAAAGATGTAAGTCAATCTCTTTACATTGACAACCATTTCACCCATCAGCTATTTACTGAATATGGCATTGTGACACTGGCTCTTAGAAATTTCGGACTCTACTAAATAAGGGCCAGTTTGGTAAGGCTTTCAGTTTGAGCTTCCTATTTTTGTTTATTTTGAAAGAGAATGTTTAATTACATATTTTTGTTTACAAAAACTTAGATTTTTGATTTTTTTTTGGGAAAAATGAAAGCAATAAACAAGGCTTTTCCACTTCTTTTTTTTTATTTTTTTTATTTTTTTTTCACTTTCTAACCCCTCCCCTAGTATTCCCGTCACTGGTGACTCCTAGAGAGGTCAAGTCATCGAACACGATCACCAGTAGAGCCAGGGGTTAGCAACTCCACCAACAGTAGAAGAAGGGAAAGGAAAAAAAAAAATCAAAAAAGCTGAGTAGAAATCAAAGGTATCAAACATGTTAAAGTTTTCATTTTTGTAAATGAAAATGAAAGTTACTGTAAACAGAGACCTGGAGCTTTTTCCACAACTAAACAGCCCCTATATGTTTATGTTTTCATTCCAAGTTGTCATTATCTTCAAGTTTTGTTTAGATAACCTAAGCGGAATTCTATTTTTTCGAGACTATGCTGCAAAAAACCAAAACCAAAGTAAGCTGATACCCAGGGTTGAATATATGATGGCCACACCTTTTTGCAGATATGCTATTGGTGGTTACGATGGAGCTGCAATGGTTCCAAACGTTGAAATTTTTGACCCTCGTCTTGGTTCATGGATAACTGAGGAGCCAATGAACCAAGCCAGGGGATATTTTGCTACTGCTGTTTTTAGGGGATCAATATACGCAATTGGAGGGGTGGACAATGGGGAAAGCATTTTAGAAACTGTATGTGTTCTTCTTGTGTTTACCCTCTTATTCTGGCACACAAATATCGTCAAACTGACCTTTCGTACCCAATAAAATAAAATGGCAGGTTGAACGGTACAAGGAAGGCCGAGGATGGCAAGCTACCAATTTGGGGGCCATTGGGAAAAGATGCTTCCTCTCGGCTATAGTCATGTGAATGGTGTTCATCCTTTTTAACTATTATTACAAGGCTGAGAAGCATATGATATGATAGGACTGAAATTGATGTTTTGGCAATCAGTTTTTGTTCCATCTATGCTGCCGTTGCGTATAGTTTTTGGACCTTTTTCTCCTCTAAATATGCATATAGGTTACACTCTGTGTGTGGTTTGGATGTAATTGTGATCCGGTGGATGATAGATATAATATGTGATTGTAATTGTTGCGACACCTTGTATGGAAGGAGAACGCACCATAGTCAGCCATTGCCCAAAATGGGCAGCCAAGCCAATAAAGGGCAATGATTATTTTTCTGTACCAAATTAAGAGTCTTGAACACGATTTCTCGAGCTTCCAACCATTGGACTATCACCTAGTGGGGGTTTTGATGGATCTTAATTAGCTTATCGTCTAATCAGACAACCTCTCTTCTATTGGCCAGGCTCAGTTACTTAAATGTTATTTAGATGCTTGTGGTTGAGCTATAAAAAATATCAGGAGCCTTTTAAAATCTATGAATTAATTAATTAATTTTGAAGAAGGGGAGTTTTTTTTTTCTTTTTTTTGGGGGGGGGGTGGGGGGTGGGGGGGAGGGAGTTGAGGTAAGAAATAGAAGGAATATATAAAGAAATATAATTACCTGTACAATTTGAGTTTATCATAGTGACGAGGGAAGAATTGAACTCTTGGTTGCAAGTGTATTAGTTGAGAATGTATAGAGTTGGGTACATTTAAGGAATTCTTACAACCCTATTGTGATGGGATTGCAAAATTCCATCAAGATAGGGAAGGAGAAAAAGAAAGAAACGAAAGAAATAAAAAAATAAGTATTTATATTTTTAAGTTTTTGCCCAAATTTTCTATAATAATTTTGAAAATTAAAATAAATGATAAATTAGCCAATAATAAAAGTCTGTATATATTATATATATATATTTACTTGTAAATCATGAAACTTACTAAAAATGTAAATTAGCTAAAAATGCATATCATGGCACTTAATACTGTATTAAATGAGTAATGGAAGGATAAACAGTATGTTTCTTTTATTTAATCATTCATAAATAATCTATGTCTATATATACAATATATTAAAGTTCTTTCCCTCTCAAAAGATTTTTGTAGTCACATAACAGTCTTCTCTTTTTAAGCCTTTTCTCGTCAAATATTATGTTGCCACGTGGGAACCTCTCAAATTTTTCTCTAAATTCTTAATTATTTTTATTTTAAAAAAATCTTTTAAACTTATATCATATCTTTCTTAAAATGAAAAAAAAAATCTAAATATTGGCTCTTGTGATTAAAAAATTGAAACGAATGTTAGATTAAGAGAAGGTGAATTAAATTTATCTAAAAATTTAAGGTGTAAAACAGTAACTAAATACTTACATGAACTCCTCCCCACTAAATGCATAAAACACTTTTCAAGGATGTATGCAAAAGAAAGACTCAAATTGTATATGAAAATATCATGGGTGAATTTTAAAATAATTATGTATTTTAAAAAATAGAGTTCCATCAAAATCAATAGTTCACTTAATTAAAACTTTTTATGTTATTCGTGTAATGATCTGTTTATTTACGATTTATTGAATATTTGTGGTTTTGATAAATTTAATGGTGGATATTAAATTTATTGTATTTTTGAATGGGAAAGTGATTGAAAGTTTGTGGAATTTCTTAGGTTCAAGTATAATTTGGGAAATTGGGAGATGGATTAATATATAATTAATTATTGCATATTATATAATTGAGGAAGTTGGCAACCTGGTGGTTACTTACGCAAGAGCAAGGTGGTTGGTTGCGGGTTCAAACCATGGTGGGAGCAAGCATTGTATATTTATATTTTTCTAAAACTAGATGTAGGATCTCCTTAAAATTAAAATGTGCATATATATATAAATAAGGAAGCCTATAGATCAGCACGCGTGCGCGAGAAAGGATGCTGGGCACTTGGAGGTTGCGAGTTCGACTCCAAGGGGTAGGCATGCGCTAGTGGAAAATTCTTGGACTATTCTAGGGGAGGCCCAAATCAGAATCGTTTTGGGTACGCCACTTGGAGGCTATGTAGCTACTTGTACCGCCACGTGTCAGCGACTGAAGCCACTCTACTGTTATTTGCCAAAACCTTGATTCTTCAGTTTCTCGATGCAATTTTAGCCATGTGAAGCTGAGGGAATTGAAATGATGTTGTGATTTGGGTGGGTTGCAAAATGATGGCTTTTGGATTAGTAAATTAAATAGAATTGTGGCTGAAAAATTTGCAATAGGCTGAGCTAGGTTAAGATTACAATTGAAGGAAATTGGAGAATAAATAGGGTGCAAGTTAAGGGAAAAATCAATGAAACCAAGGGAGAAATTTAAAGGAGAAGACGTGAACCCAAGGAAAAATATTGAAGGAAAGGAAGACTAGTGAGAACGTAGAAGAAAAACGACAATAAGAGGGCTAAGAGCAAGCTAAGTGAAAACTATCAGAAAATTAGATGAAGTTGGTTTAATTCTCACGCTTATATTGTTGTCTTATTATGTTTTGCTAGTAGACTTCTGAAGCGTACGACGGTGATTTGAAATCTTTCGAGAAAGGTAAGTTCTTATATCTTGTTCCTTTCAAGTGCAAGTTCTAACCTTTTTCTTAGTTCTAAAACCCTTGGATCCTTGAATCTTTGACATTATTAAGGGGAAAACCCTTGTTTTTGGTAAAAAGGTTCTTACATGTTTCCTATGTAGATTGGTTTGTAAATTTCTCTTGATTTTTGTTAAATCCTATTAAAATCTTTTAGAACTTCAAATAGGGTTTGTTTCACCCTATATTTTCTATGGAATGGTGTTTTTCTTGTTATGATTGAGATCATGCAAGAGTTGTTGTGACTTGCATGAGTTTTGGTTTTTTCGATATAAATCTTCTGAGTCCTCGTTATGATTGTTTGTTCTTGAGGGTAAGTGCATACATTCATGGGCATGCCAATGGGTTCATGTGTGATCATGTGAAAGCATAAGCAAAGAGATTGTTATGAGTATGGTTATAGTGGTGTATGCACAAGTGCATATGCATTAACATGTTTTGAAAGGTGTAAATGTTTCATGTTTTGAATGATGGTTTGGAGTATGTATTTAATGGCCTTGGGTTGAGCTATAAATGGGCCCCAAGGACCATATTTTATGTGAGGACCTCTGCTCGGAGAACTTGGAGGCTTGTGAGCCACAAATGGAAGTCTCAAAAGAGAGAGAAAAGATGCCAAAAATCCCTGGTAAGCGACATGTAAAAGAAATAATACGCTAACACAACATAAAGATAGTATATGCATATATACAAAACTGGAAGATATGGGGGTGGCAAACACACGGTGCACCCCTTAATAAAAACCTAGGTACAAAGATCATGACACCAAAGACATAGCCAGCAACCTCCTGTACCCCTGAACCACAAAAACCTCCCCCAAGACCGATAATTGGGACTACCCTATACAACCAACTACATATCCACTCAAATCCTATTACCCTTACCCTTAGCATTCGCCTTCCCTTTACATGGAATGATGTAAAGCAAGGGTGAGTCACAAGACTCAGCAAGCAAGTAGAAAAATAACAATAAAACTGATGATATATCTCACATTGGATACAACCCAAAAATGTCGTGTTTCAAATTAAAATGTCACACCATACCATGCACCAAGATATTCAATTCTCAACATAAATATACCAGTGCACATAACGGTTCCTGGGGCTCACATAAAAAAATGTACAACCTGGCACCCAAGTCCCAACATACAAACATGCTGCAGCCATAAACTAGCTCGCATAATCCACAAGAGCTCAAGGCCCGCATATCACAACCACATACCAGAGTTCCCGAGTCATAGCTACCCGAAGTCGAGCTCCACTCATAGCTATCGAGGGTCATTCTATGCCACATCAAAACGTAATCATGCAATGCAACAAATGATATATGCAATGGTGTAGTAAGTATCAACGTGATACATTGGCCCCCATAAGTCAGGCATCAGGCCATACTTCGCCCACATAGGAATAGACACCCAATGCAATGCTTGTGCACCTAGTCATTCTAAGATACAAGTGTCCAAGCATTCATAGTTTATGTTTCCCCCAATGATGTAAGCCCAATCCTATGCATTACAATGCCATTTAGTATAACACATAATGGTAGAGCCGACAGTGACCAGGAACAGGTCGATAGTTCGTGACTAAGAGTATGGGTTGATGGCCTTCCTCAGGTCGATCGACAGTTTGCTCCAACGTCACCAAATGGTTGACACTCAAACTCATCAGTCGACAGCTCCTGCACAAAAATAGAACTTGGAACCAAATCGGAGTAAGAAAGGGAATAGAACACGCGACGCAAAGAGAACTTGCCTTTTATAGAAGATTCCAATTGTTCTGCTCACATGTTACAAAATAATAAGATCACATTTTAAAAATTATATCTAATTGTACAGAATTCCTAATAAATATTTTTCCCACTTACCTTGTTTCCTTAAACTCCAGTTGCATAATTTTTTTCCATTTTCTTCTTGATTTCTCCTATTTTCCACTGTTGCTCATGTTGCTTCTTCCCCAATTTCCTTCTTCAATTTCCCTGTCGATTTCTACTAAAAATTGTGGCATAAAGCCACAAAAATAAGTGACTGGAAAGCTAGCCGCGTGGCAACCAACAACACTGTTGTTTCCCCCGAAACAACATTGTATTGGCTAAAAAAATTCTAGCCTTTTTCCTCCAGTCATTCGCATGCCCAGCTCGAACTTGCGACAGCTAATAGCCTCCTCGTGCGTGAGTGCTTCCTATTCCACAAGCCTCCTCACTTAATATATGCGCACTCTTAATTTTAAAGAGACTCTACAACTGAGTTTTAGAAATTATACCTAGACCCCAAAATTTCTAGAAATTAACACTCATACCCCACACTAGTAATACCACTTACACCCCAATTTCTACTAGGTACTTGCCCATTTTTAAAAAAAATAAATAAATTAACATTCCCCCTTAAATCTACAAATATTCATTAAATTATGAATAAACGGGTTATTACATGTTATATATGTACCAAGACTTTGCGTTGAGCTAATGGGCCCCAAGGGTCGTATGTTGTATGTGAGCATAGGCCTTTGGTTGAGCTAATGGACCCCGAAGACCTCGTGGTATATGATGTGTTTAAAACCTTGGATCGATTGTTATGTTTATAAGAATTTATGTGGTTTCAAAGATATGCATACCTTATTCATTTGTGCATAAGATGAGGGTGCATGGCATGGGTGCATGTGATGATGTTAATGGTGTTGTGTTACATTAATTCCCATTGGTGATTTTATCTATTGTTGACTCATATTGCCTTATGGTCTTATATTGAGTTGTTTTTATTGCTCCATGTCCATTCCATATTATGCTTGCTGGGCTTTGTGTCTCATTCCTGGTTTACATTATTCTAGGTAAGTGAAAAGTTATAGATGAGGGAGAGACTAGTGGTGCGTGATCCCTTGGGTAGATATGTGTACAGAGCTCTCCCGACTAAAAGATTTTTGGGGATGGTGTTGAGTGAAGAAGTAATTAGTTTAATTTGTATTATGGGCTTAGAAGTATTTCTAATGAGTTGTATCTGAATGATGATGTAAGAAAATGTTTATGTTTATGTGGAAATAGGAAATGTTTGTGAATGTTTTTATTTGAGTTTTATTATGTATCCATTCTTTTGGCACTCCTTCTTGGATTCCTTGGTCGTGGGATCTCTAAGAGTGGGGGTCACCACAATTCGAGTCATATGTAATGACTCTCAGTTCTTGGAGATTAATCTACTAATCCTTTTATTAATTGACTAACAATTAGATTACTCGATTACAATTGAATAATAAATAAAGGTTTTCCAGCCTTTTTCTATTTTGACAAATACTCGAGTGATAAATATTTCACTCAAGTGGTTATTCTTTTACTCGATTATTTTCTTCTATTACTTGATTAATTCTAAATCCTTTACTAACGTAATAAGAGTTTTGTTATGATTTTAGATCGAAAACAAACTACAATCAAACCATCAACAACACAAATGAATATAAAATTTAACATGAAAAACCCAAATCGAAAAAAACTATGGGCAAAAAGAACAAAATATCACTAAGCTGATATTGGTAAAATAATAGTGATATAGCTATAATAATTTAAGGGTATTGGGTACTTATTTATTGATCTACCACTCATCAATAGATGTATATAAAAAAGGATTTAAACAAATCCATATTCTAATAAAAAGATGATCCACAAAGAAAAGATAAATCTTGATGAGGCTTGAAGAAGATAAATCTTCAATTGTAGATGTATCCCAATCACAATTAAATTTAATGTCCTAATCACGGTCAAATTTGAATATTGGTTCACAATTATAACAACTTTCATCTTGACAAGAAATCCAAATATGAAATTATTTATATTTTTTTCTTTCAACAAAATCACGGAGAATTAATCTTCTTGACGAATACCAACCAAATTCACACAACGTTTACTGTAGAGGATATCTTTAGCCACATTCAGAGCATAGGCAACAAAATCAGCCTCAACATATCTTTACTAACTTTAATGATTCCACATTGTAAATCCACCTTAATGACCCCACCATTATCTAAATCCATATATGCCAAATTTTCATACATCTTAACTTGTCATAATGAAAATATAATATTTCGATTCAATAATGAAATATCATTATTCGCGTATTCTTTCTCGCAAGTGTACGTAATCGTAACAAGTAATATAATGATGAATAAAGTATCGTTCCCACGAGAATTAGCTTTTGATCTCTACTTTAACCACTATTAACTTTAATAAGCCACAAACAATTAAAAGAATACTCACTATAAGTTTTATATTAACGAAAACTAACTCACTAAATGGAAAACACAAAATAATTCTTTAGGTTTTTGAATTTAGAAATATAATGCACTAGGGTTCATGAATCCACCGTATTTCTTTAATTGGTTTAGTCTTTTAGTGATCGGGTTTTATAATTCTCGCTTGGAGATGAAAATCGATGATCTTAAGTTAATCAAAAGCCTCTCTCGATGGTCAATCGAATCTATATTTATATATGAAATTAATTATCTCTAATTAATCTACAAATATACAAACATGCATTTATCCACAATGATCATCTAAACAAGATTTCATAAGGCATAACGGTATCTCTACCTATTATTGAACCTCATGTCGTTTATTACCAAGTGCTAATCTATATTGAATCTCTCGAAAGCAATATAAATCACAAACGCGTTCTAATGGCGGCCAAGCATCAAAATAGAATTAGTGCATAACAAACATTCAACCCGGAAGATAAGAATATAGTTTCAACCAATGAAAGAATAATAAAAATGGAGTTCATGATGTTAGAGAGAAGAAAGAACAGAAAAATACAACCAAAGCCGAAGTTCTTTAAGAAAATCTCCTTCTTCTTCCTCGACTTGCCTCCTTCTCTTTCATCCAAAAAAACTCCCTAAATCCCTTAAGAATAAGTCTTTATATAGTGATTTTTAGGTTATTAAAGTCGTGTACAGTGAAACCTCTCGTTTCCCATTGATTTGGATGGAGACGGGTCGAAATCGGGCTTTGAATTGAAGATCAGAATGCTATCGCGATCCTACCATGGTATGCTTGTTGCTGCAGACCTGTGAGCTCCAGATAGCAATTCCTAAAGCGGTCTTACAACGGTATGCATTCTATTGTAGGACCGTGAGCTCAAGAAACTAATTCTTATAGTTATCCTACAGCGGTATGCATTCCTTTGTAGGCCACTAGATTTCTTACTTATCTTCTTTCTTTTTCGCTTTTCACTTTTCTCTCTTGTTCCACTTTCACTTTCTCCATCTTATTTCAAGTTGATAACTGACCATGACTTCAAGTTTCTCTTCCACTCCTATCATGCACCAAAATCGTTTCTTTTTATTCCATGTTCGCTTTGCATGTAATGTGTACCTATATTGACAATATTGAGCCCAAAATGAGTAACAATCATGTTCATTGAATACTTAAATGTTAAGCTTGAATCACTAAATAAGAGTGCAAAATATACCGATCAAATACCCCCAAACTTAGCCTCTTGGTCGTCCCGAACAAGATTATCACTCACGCACACATTGGATAACCTTACCATTAGTCTCAGATTTTGGTATCTTTTAAAATTCACAATGAGTTATCAAGTAATACTCCACCATAGTTTTTGGACTCATTCCATGCCTGACGGGTGTGTGTGCATAGTCGAATTCTTTATCATGCATTAGGTTGTTGCTACCTAACCCTTCAATGGTCATGTTTTCCTTTCCCTCTTATAACTTGCACTCCGCCCCAAACTTAATACTTTTATTCAATCTCTAGGTATCCTATGGTTTATTCTCATATATATATATATTAATTTATTTTTTATTTTTATTTATTTATTTATTTTTA
>NC_068350.1:28602738-28667364 GCF_014633365.1 Diospyros lotus
GGTCAAAGCTGGCTACGGATTGGGATCAACTGATACCAGTCTTTACTGCCTTATTTATCCTTCTTTCTTTCTTGTCTCCCTTGCGCTTCTTAATGGGACAATTGAAGAGTAGCAGTGTTCGCTGCCGTTGAAGATGTTCTTCCTCCTCTTATTTCTGTCCTTAAACTTGACAGCTTGAATCGAGTGTAGCTATGCCTCAAGAATCTCTTGCTGTAATAATTTCTGCTTAGCTTCTTCGGCCTTCATGTTGCAGCCTCCTCGGTTTCTTCTTGGAGAACAACCTTGTTTTCACCTTCTTCTCCCTTTCCTTCTTCTCATCCTTCCATGTGCAGTAGCAATCTTCCACATTGGTGGCCGGGACTGAATTTGTCTCCACATTTAAAGCATAGTCCTAACTTCCTTCTTTGTTCCTGAAAGATCTTGAGTATCCTCTTGTAGTGTTATTAAATGCACACCTTGGGCGTCTGGAATGCTTCCAGGCGGGCGCACCACCAACTAGGTGCGCTTAGCCCAAGGCACCTTGGGCTTAGGCGCGCCTAGACCTTTTTAACTGGTTTTTTAGGCTTTTTATTTTTAATTGTTTATTAGTTTATTTAATTTTTTACTGTTTAGTGATGAGGATGATTTTTAGATTATTTAAAATGTGTAATTAGTTAATTTTAATTAAGATTTAAGACCTATAAATTATTTAAGATTTAATTTAAGTTGACTTAAAGACTTTTAAATTGTATCTTTGGCATTTTTTATTGTTCTTTTCATTAATATATGCTGAATTTTTTTAATTTTCTTGATAATATGTTTGAGAATATGTTATATAAGAGTTATGATCTATTTTATATCTTATTCTTCAACTAGGATATTTTTTCACTTTTTTTTAGTTAGCATGTGCCTAGTTTCATCAGGCCCACGCCTCGCCTTGTGTCTTAGGCTTCAACATCTTTTTGTGCCTTGGGCCTTTAATAACACTATTCTCTAAGCAGGACTCAGGATGATCCTAACAGTAATGAAGTCTGACTCTATATGAACCTATTAAGGTTTCTAGATTATCGTGCACTAGTCCTTCCACTGACTAACATCTTGACCGAGTGAGAGTCATGGACTGATTAAACTCATAGGACTCGATAACTATGCCAAATCTAGTACAAAGCGTGGTCGAGGGAGCATTTGAAACTTTTTTGACATTGGAAACACCTTTCCAATCATGCTCACCCTGGCTAAGGAATTTCCTATCACAACCAACTTAGACCACATAGGATGTTCATCCCCATCTCATGGCTCCATACACCACCTGCCCAGAGACCACATAAAAAGCATTCTCACCTCTTACTTCGGATGGTTCCGCTTAATAGCAAATCTCTAACACCAGTGCATAAGACAACTTTGTCGCTTCTAGTTAAAGGACCAAATACACAATCGAAAACTAACAATAGATTATTAATCCTTACAACCATGTGATCTATTGTAGGTGTCACATTCAATAGATGTTTAACCAACACCTACCCACATGTATACTATATGCATTTCATGCAATGTGGTACGTGACTCACCACTCCATCTCATGCTGAACAATGGTAGTAGCTCATGTGTCGGTTCATGATCGACAAACCATATTCCTTTTCTGATAAATTTGAGAACCGATAATTCCTTTAAGAAATCTTGAATTAAAGATCTTTGTTACATATTCTTAATACTTAAGAATAAGATCTCTACCAAGAAATCTAGGGACTAATTCATTAAAAAAGACGGAGAGAATGAATGAAGATATGACCTTATATATATATATGAACAAGATTACATCATTTAGTGCCACTTACATATATTCCATGTAATGTAAATCTAACATTTTTGCACTAACACTAACAAAAGTTAGGGAGAATAAAGAAGGAAATAGAGAAGAATCGAGAGAGAGAGAGAGAGAGTTCAAAATACTTCAATTGTAATTCTAGATGCCTTGAATGGGTGGGATCAACTTGTTATATACTGATCCCAGGGCACCAGTCCCACCAAAATAGAAGTACAATTGTATATAGCTTCTCTCTAACTACAACCCGACATTAGTTATAACTATCCTCACGTGTACTGTCTATACAAGCATAGGTACATGACGAATTGTCACGGCTGTCCCTCAGCAGCAGAGCAGCCGCATATTTAATTTTTTGTCATTGTAGTGTAATTCCTTTGTTTTACTTTCTATTGTGGGTTTATTGTAATTTCTAGTGCTAAGTTTGTTAGCCAAAGATTCTCCACGTGGGAGAGGTCGAATAGGAACAAAACTTATGGTTACAGCCGTTGGGAAAAGGAGCCCGACGTCCGATGCCTTGCCACTATATCATAGTGAGGCTACCGTAAGAAGGTATCAATGAAGACTATCACATTTTGTTTTCCCATCTGTCTTCTAGCCCTCTCTCTCTCTTTCTCTCTCTCTATTGCTCTAACTTTCCCCTCCAAACTCTCTGTTCTCAACGCTAGCATTCTCCTTAATACTTGTGTTAAGGAAGTTTCTCTAGTGTCATCTTCGGCCGTGACATTAATTGGTATCAGAGCAACCCGATTTCTCGCTAACACTTGTAGTATCGGTAACAATGGCGGATGGTACTCGCATGAAGGGTCTGGAGACACAGCTTCAACAAGTGCAATCGACGATGGCGGATTTTTCAGAACCGAACCGATCAACCGAGCTGGGAGCTACCCAAATCATGAGGCAATCATAGCTATGGACCGCAAGCTGGAGAGTTCCATGGAAGGATTGGAGCGAAGGTTGGATTCTTCAATCGCGAGAGTACGAGACGAACTGGGAGCTCAGATGCCAGCAGTTCATGGTGATGTTTACCTCAGAATTCGGTCAGGATGGCACCAGACTTTCCCCTTGGGAGAGAAATGAGCCATTCTACAAGACCATAGAATGGATCGAGGAATTGAACATCCGAACTGGAGATAAACCGGAAGAGGAGCTGGAGAGGATGCTGGGGAGAGACAGGGTGGAGCCTCCCAATAATCATCAAACCAGGTTATCCAATGCCTTGGATGGAGATTTTCGATGTTTGAGGGGCTCAATCCGTGTTGGTGGGTAAGAAAATGTGAGAAGGCTGTTTAGCTGGTACAATATACCACAAGCGCAAAAGGTACCACTGGCCACTGCTTATTTCAATGAAGTAGTGGACGCATGGTTCCAAGGGCCTGAGTGTAAGGAGGGAGTGTAAATGGGAGGAGTTCTCGGAGAAGTTGTGCTAGAGGTTTGGAGAAAGAAGCATGATGGATACTATAGAAGAATTCAACAAACTCAAGCAGTGGGAAGTGTTGAATCCTATCTGCAAAAGTTTGAGAGTTTGAGGTCATTCATGATTCGCCACAACCCCCACCTCTCGGAAGCTTATTTCGTATCCAGCTTCATGAGCGGTCTTAGCGAGGAGTTGCGGCCAATGGTGAAAATGATGAGGCCAAGAACAGTGGAACAAGCTTCGGAGAGTGCCCGTTTGCAAGAGACCCTGGTGGAGGCGATGATGAAGAAGCGGAGGCAACAACAGAGAGGGGTGGGTCTGGGCACATCCAATATTGGAGGAAAGAGCTACAATAAGGAGTTAGTGAAGGGAAAACACGTGGGAGGATCAAACTCAGCTCCATATGGGGAACAACTGAGGGAGCAGAGGAGGCTAACAGGCCTCTGTTTCCGTTGTGGAGACAAATATTACCCTGGACACTAGTGTAGAAGGCAAATCCTTTTACTAGATGGAGGCGAAGGAGAGGATCAAGGAGGGACCGGGGACTTAAACCTCAAGGAGGACGACAAGGAGGACAATGGAGAGATTTCCATTCATGCTTTGAAGGGGGTAGCTAATAATAAGATTATGAAGGTGGAAGGCCAATCAAATGGGTGTAGCTTGATGATTCTTATCGACAGTGGGAGTACCCACAGCTTCCTCGATGGAAGCACAGCCAAGAGACTTGAATGCTCTCTCACGGAGACGCCACCCCTGAGTGTGACAGTGGCAAATGGGGATTTGGTGTTGAGCAAGTCAGCTTGTAATGGCTTTAGCTGGGAAATGCAAGGTGAAATGTTTGAGGCTGATCTAAGACTCTTACAACTCGGGGGCTGTGACGTTGTACTCGGTGTGGACTGGATGAAAGGGGTGAGTCCCATAGGCTTTGATTTTAACAAAATGGAGGTCTCATTTGAGAAAGAAGGGAGGAGGATGATGCTAACAGGAGGGAAGGAAACGGGTAGCTGTAAAATGATCAGTGGAAAAAGGCTGCTGCAGAAATTGTTCATAGGAAGGTGGAACCACTTGGCACACCTATTCTCCATAGTGGCCATCGAAGAAAACAGAGGGGAACGGGAGGTGCACGGGAAGGTGTTATTGACAGTTAGCTCCCCTTGCGAACAAACTGACCAGGTATCATACTCAGACCTTCTTAATACCTTGCTGTTAGAATATGAGGATCTATTCCTAGAACCTTTCTACCCTTCCTCCTACCCGAGCTCAAGACCATACCATCAACCTAAAACCTAACATTGAACCCGTTAATATTCGGTCTTATCGTTACCCTCCTGCCCAAAAGAATGAAATAGAAAGGATGGTCAAGGCAATGCTCCAACAAGCCATAATTCGTCCCAGCCAAAGCCCTTTTGCCTCTCCGATTTTGTTAGTGAAAAAGAAGGATGGAACATGGCAGTTTTGTGTGGATTACCTCCAACTAAACGCCTTAACGGTCAAAGATAAGTTTCCAATTCCACTTGTTGAGGATCTTTTAGACGAATTACACAATGCTCAATTCTTTTCTAAGCTGGATCTTCGTTCGGGCTATCACCAAATCCGAATGAAACCAGAAGACATCCCTAAAACAACCTTTAGAACCCATCATGGACATTTTGAATTCTTAGTGATGCCCTTCGGGCTTACTAACGCCCCTGCCACCTTTCAATCCCTCATGAACCGTATATTTGAGCCTCACCTCCGCAAGTTTATACTTGTATTCTTTGACGACATCCTCATCTATAGTCCTACCTTTGATCAGCACCTATCTCACCTAAAGACCACTTTTGATATCCTCAGATCTAACCAGCTTTTTATTAAGGAGTCTAAGTGTGCTTTTGGTCAAGAGCAAGTTGAATATTTAGGCCACATCATATCCAAGGGAGAGGTCAGCACATATCCAAGGAAACTAGAGGCGATGTCTTGGCCGAGGCCCAAGTCAGTGAAGGCCCTAAGGGGATTTCTGGGCCTTACGGGGTACTACCGGCGATTTGTGGAGGGATATGGGGCCATCAGCAAGCCCCTGACGCAATTACTAAAGAAGGGAAGTTTTGAATGGGGACCATTGGCAGAAGAAGCATTCACTAAACTGAAAGGAGCCATGAGTAAGGTGCCGGCCTTGGGGTTACCGGACTAAAACAAACCATTCATTTTAGAAACGGATGCAAGTGGCACTGGTGTTGGAGCAGTGTTAGCTCAGGAAGGGAGACCACTAGCTTTCTTGAGTAAGGCCCTAAGCCCCAAACATTCGGGGCTCAGCATATATGAGAAAGAATTTATAGCTGTTTTGATGACGGTTGACAAATGGAGGCATTATCTGGAAGCGGGCAGATTCATCATAAAAACCGACCATGAAAGCCTCAAGTTTCTACTACAACAGAAACTTCACACCCAGCTGTAAAAGAAAGGAATGTCTAAACTAATGGGGCTGGACTATACCATACAGTATCGAAAAGGGAAGGAAAATATCGCGGCGGACGCACTGTCAAGGTGCCACGAAGAGGGAAGTGTCGCGGCAATCTCCCAGGTGGTGCCGGAATGGTACAATGAGGTAATTGATAGCTACGAAAGGGATGAAAAATTGAAGGGGATAATAGAAAAGCTGGTTGTGGGAACACAGGAGGGGGAGGAATATACGTTAAGTGGAGGAGTGTTGAGGCTGTCACGGAAGGTTGGTGATTGGAAATAATATCGGGCTCAAGAACAAGATCATGCAATCCTTGCATGAGTCACCGCTAGGAGGGCATTCAGGCACGCAAAAGACTTATGTACGGGTTAAGAGGGTATTCCATTGGCCAGGGATGAAGGCTGAGATGCGAAGATATGTACTCTCTTGTGATACCTGCAAGAGGTGCAAGACTAAGAACACCGCCTACTCGGGGTTACTACAACCGTTACCTGTTCCGGACCAAGCCTGGACTAACGTGTCAATGGATTTTGTGGAAGGCCTACCGAGGTCGGAGGGAAGAGATAGCATAATGGTCGTGGTGGACCGGTTGACTAAGTTTGCTCACTTCATAGGGCTAACTCATCCGTATACTGCTCAAGATGTAGCTAGGGCCTTCCTTGATCGGGTGGTAAAGCTGCATGGGACTCCCAAATACATTGTCTCACATTGGGATCGGGATCGGATCTTCACCAGTCTAATGTGGCAGGAACTCATGAAGGCATTGGGAACTAAGCTGAGCATGTCTACAGCCTACCACTCCCAATTAGACGGGCAAACCAAGAGGGTAAATCAAAGTTTAGAAACCTACTTGAGGTGTGTTTGCCTCTTACAACCCAAGGAGTGGCATCGGTGGTTGTCCCTAGCTCAATGGTGGTATAACACCAACTATCATTCTTCTATCAAAATGTCACCATTTGAAGCTCTATTCGGGTACCCACCACCAACTTTACCAGCTGTAGAGGGGGGATCCAGTGTAGCTACGATAGAAGAATACCTTCAGCAGCAAAGGCAGGTCACCCAACAACTTAAGCAGGAGTTGGCCTCAGCTAGGAACATGATGAAGCAAGTAGCCGATCGCAAGAAAAGTGTAAGGGAGTTTGCTGCGGGGGATAAGGTGTATTTGAGGCTGCGGTACCCCTATCTCAAGGCCATTACTAAGGGAAAGGTGACTAAACTTAGTCCCAAATATTTCGGTCCGTTCACCATAGAAGCCAAGATAGGACAGGTGGCATACCGCCTGAATTTACCGGAAGGAACTCAAATCCATCCAGTCTTTCATGTCTCTCTCCTCAAGAAATCCGTGGGAAGCCAGCCGGTGAGCAGGGCCCTCCCTACATTCCCTAAAGAAGCTGTCGGGGTAATGGAACCAGAGGCTATAATCTAGAGGAGGGTGGTGTACAAACAAGGGGCTCCGCTCATCCAGGTGCTAGTCAAGTGGCGTGGCAGTACTTCAGATTGCAGCACCTGGGAATATTTACTCGATCTCCTAAGGCAATTTCCTCGATCTGCCAATCTCCTTAGCATTTCTTGAGGAAAAGAAATCGGTTGAAGGGGAGGGAAATTGTCACGGCCGTCCCTCAGCAGCAGAGCAGCCACATATTTTAATTTTTTGTCATTGCAGTGTAATTCCTTTGTTTTACTTTCTACTATGGGTTTATTGTAATTTCTAGTGCTAAGTTTGTTAGCCAAAGATTCTCCACGTGGGAGAGGTCGAATAGGACAGAACTTATGGTTACAGCCATTGGGAAAAGGATTCCCGACGTCCGCTGCCTTGCCACTATATCAGTAGTGAGGCTACCGTAAGAAGGTATCAATGAAGAATATCACATTCTGTTTTCCATCTGTCTTCTAGCCCCTCTCTCTCTCTCTTTCTCTCTCTCTATTGCTCTAACTTTCCCCTCCAAACTCTTTGTTCTCAACGCTAGCAATTCTCCTTAATACTTGTGTTAAGGAAGTTTCTCTAGTGTCATCTTCGGTCGTGACACGAATACAAAAATTTCTTGTTATCAATAAATGCTAAGAAGGCTAGTAGCTTGAGGGAATTGTCTGAGTAGGTCAGGCACATATTCTCATGTATTATTGTTTGGGTGGAGATTGGACCACTTCACCAGCACTTGGGTGATAGGGGGCCCATGCTTGTAGATAACCCTCTTGTCCACTATATAATAAATTGGTGTGTTTTGGCGTATTAAGGTACATAGTAACAACTTTTTTAATTGAAAAATAGTGTAAATAAAAAAAAAAATTAGCACGCTTAAATTCGCCTTGCACTTAACAAAAAAATTGCATGCTTTTAGTTTCTCGTTTGCAATTCACTCGTTAAGAAAAATCATTGAAACTGCGCTTTGTACTTTATTGATGAGTTAGGAGGTTGGACCATCCATAGTATAACCTCTCCCCCTATGAGAGTTCAAGTTAGGGGATTACTCTTCAATGGTTAGATTTTGGTTGGCTAGTTGGTGCAGTCATAGGTCATTGATTGAGAAGTTCTCAAATCCATTTTTGTTTCCTATGGACAAAGAGGTGGTTTTGGTTGAATCTTTCTCTTCTAGGAATGGAGTGGGCACAGGATTTCAAATTCGTCTTTGTTAGAAAATTGACCTTTTTTTACTTAGTTGGCTATAAGATTATTCAATGATTGGGTAGGGAGCAAATATATGAGTTATTTGTATGGCATGTCCCAAAAGTTCAATTTAATTTCTTATTAATAAGCCCATGGGGTTACAAGTTTAATTTATTTCTCTTCCAATACTCTAATACCATTTAACTCTTAAACCCTATTTCTCATTCTCATGACTTAGTTGGATGTCATTGTCCACATAGATGATTCACAATGGAAAATGGAGTTGGGAACCCTGACCCTTGCTCTTCTGCTATCAATGTGTACTCGAGACAAGAACAAACTATGGTCTCTTTTTCTTACTAAGCCACTTGGGTCAATTAAGGTGTTATCTCTTAATTCCATATGTTACATCTTTGTTTTAACCTTCAAGTTCACCCAAGTCAATCCATTACATTAGGTTTTTGGTCATTAATCATCTTTGTTTTAGCCTTCAAGTTCACCCTAGTTAACTTGTTAGTTTATTGTTGACCTCACAATTGGCATCACTACATTGTCTTGGAGAGTTGATTGTCACTTGCTTTAGTCAATTGTCCAAACATTCTATTTTGGATTGTCAACTATCACATTAAATGATCCAAGCACACTTTGTTTGGACTTCCCTCAACTAACTTACCTTGTTTTTGGACCACCCCTAGTTAACCCATTAGTTAATTATTGTCATGACGATTAAGCTCCTTAGCTCTCTGGATATCATAGTCAATTCCTCGGTCGACTATTTGCCTTATCCACTGTCATGTCACTAATTCACTCTTTGGTCCATTTTTATCTTCACATAGCCTCCCTTAAGGCCTTACTAACATTGAGGTTCATTTATCTTCTATTAGGCACGCATTATTCATTTATTTAGCGGCCTTGTTATCTAAATCACTCAATCACATGCCTCTCATACATAATCCCGTGCAACTTATATCCAAGCATCAATAATTGTATAGGATGATAGACCACATATTAAGCCCGGGTTGTCCAGGCTAGTCCTTGCTATGATCTTGGGGTTGCTTGGTGTAGGTTTGAGTCTTGCTGACTGCATGCAGAAGGCATTTTCTAGCTGGATTCTTTTGGGGGGGGGGGGGGGGGGGGGGGGACACACTTGCCACAATGCGTGCTGGGGTCTGTGTGACCCTTCACGTCGCGTGTGGTTGATGCAAAGCTTTGCTCATCACACTGTGTGGTGCGGCTTGTGTTGGCATTGTGTGCCCTTTGTGGCTGATGCTGAGCTCTGGTTGCCACGTGCTGGAGCTTTGCTTGGGTCATGTGAAGGAGGTGGTTTGCTTGTGCTCACGGGGATTAGTTGGGCCAAAGGTCCGGATATAAGGATAAACCACATATTAGCATATGAACCCAAACCTCAATGGCTAGCGAGTTGAGATGAAGGGCCCATTGAGAATAAACCCAAACCTCAATGGCTAGTGAGTTAAGCATATGAACCCAAACCCAAACCACATATCAGCCTCCCTCAGCTTTATTCAGCTGATTTCTCTTCTTTTCAACATCTCAACTCCCTCTCAGATTTTATTCAATGAGAATAAACTCTTTTCAGCACAACCCAGCCAACTACCAACTTTCCTTTGATTTAGCACTCTTTGCAGCCTCCTTTCAGCTAGGATCACCTTTACTTAATTTATTTTTTTTCTTTCAGCTAGGATCACTACTTCACTTTCCTCCAGATTTAGCACTTTTTGAACCCTTTAATTTATTATTTTTGTTTCTCATTTCTCTGCATTTTGGGATGGTTTTTACTTTTATATATATTAAACAAGCTAAAAAATTAACAGGCCAGATTGCTCTTGCCAAGAAAGAAGCATTTTAGGGCAGCATAAGACTATTTCATGATCAAATACCCAATAAATTTCAAGTCCATTAAGTGTTTGCTCCAACCTAGGAATCACGTCTAATTAGGCTGATGCAGAAATATGAAGATTACTAGGTCCTATCTACTTTGCAACCATCTTTTAATGAGGTTTAAACAGATAAATGATGAAGTTACTTTTTGTGATTTGGCCTTTACCAACTTCTTTATATTTGTATCATTAGGATTAGTTCATGCTGTTAAAAAATACACGATGATTTGCATGTTTTGTTCGTTTACTCCTTGTATTAATGGCAAGTCCATCTAAGACATAACCAGTTATGAGACTTGATATTCTGTTATTAGTGCCTTAACAAGTTTGATATGTTTCTGATGGGCAATCTCAGTTTGATATGTTGCTGATCGGATAATCTTTATCCCCCCCACCCCCCAAAACACGAATCATAATCTTCTTTTGGTTGAATCAAGTTGCTTTCACTTCAGGCACCATGGTTAAGACAGTTCCACTCTTAGTTGCTTTGGTTCTCAGTGCCAGCTGGGCCTGCAATGCCAGAGAATTACTGACTAATGGTCTATCTAGTGGAGAAAGCATGACATCTGATGTTTCAGGTAGTAATTTTGTCAATATCTTTTTCAATATTCTACTATTGTGAGGTTATGTGTCTTCCAGACATACGCTTGTCTATTGTTTGTTCCCAAGTCAGGCCTTGTTTTCCCAGCTGCTAAAATGTGTAAGTCTGCATGTTTTGCAAATTATCCAAATCATATTTCTTATTATTTTCTTGTTTATTCTAATTGTTTATAAATTTTTGGGACAGCAAATCCTTAACTTGCATGCCTACCAGATTTGTCCATTAAAAATTGTTGTAACATTTGTATTAGATTAGATTAAATGTAATCATGTATTTTTTGTATTGCTGCATATTTTTAATTCCTGATTTAGTGTTAGATTTAATTGTTCTTCTAGAAGGTCTGTTTCTAGAAGAAGGCTGCCAGCTTTATGTGTTAGTTATTCGGTTAGGCTGTTAGTTAGTTTTATTCCTTGTGCTCAACCACCCCTATATCCTATAAATAGGGGTCGTGGATAGGTTTGAGATATAGAGAGTCTTAGTGTGCCAGCAATCATGAAGGATTGTTTCAGATTTACTGTCTTAAGTTGGGATTGAGTGCGAGAGATTGGGAGTGGCTGGTTCTAGCTTGTATTTCCTATAATCCCTATAGCTTTCAGTGTATATGGGCGGGAGGGATTAAGTTCTCATTGTAATCATCCTTGGTGACTTCAAGATAGTGGATTTCAGTGGCTCCTAAGCAGTCTGGATGTAGGTCTTGGATTTCAAGACCGAACCAGGATAAATCTTGCTGTTGTCTCGTGTGGTTGTGTTGTTCTCTTTTCTGTTCTTTGTTATCAATATATTCTTGTGGTAGGAAGCTGGTTGGGTTGAGAGAATAGAGTGGTAAGCTGTGAGATACTCTAACAAAAATGTTGAATACTGAAAATGGTTTCACAATAGAGGAACTTTGAGGTTGCTAAATTTTCTAGGCATTGTGTGGAAAGGGTTGTTAACATGAAGATGCTTGTGATATTTAATGTATATCAATTTAGTGTTTCTGGCATCAGTTTTGCAGATACATTGCAAGGAGTCTGAAGTTGGAGCAAAAGATTCCAAAGTTAGCAGAAATAAAAATTTGTGCACATTGTGTGAAGAGTTTGCTACACAGGCAGTTGATTACCTTGAGGAAAACAATACTCAGACACAGATCATTGACATACTTCACAAGGCCTGCTCTCAGTTACACCATTTTGAGCGACATGTGAGTCTGTGTAGTGTTGCAGTTGAACTTAATAATCCTTTTTGTTCTCCACATTCCTAAGCTGTAGGCAATGTCAGGCATAATTTCAGACTTGAGAATACTTTTAGGATTTGATAATACCTGCTCTAGGTAGTCATTAGATATTTTCTGATGATAGCCAACTGAAAACATCTGAAGCCACATGATTTGAGCAGTTACTAGTTGGCTTATTTGAATTTTCAGCAGTTAATAGTATGTTGAATCACTCCCTTCTTTTTCATGGTGACTAGGCATTTAAAACAGATCAGTTTCCTGGCCCATGTCGTTTAGATATGTTGCATGAATGATGACAATTTAAAGTCTATTAAATAAATACATCTCAATAAGCATTGATTTTAGGTGTTCCACAATCAAAATTGTGAAGTATACCTGTAGGATAAGTGTATTCTAGGTAAGGAACCTGTAGGATAAGTGTAGTATACCTGTAGGATATTGAATTTGCCATGTGTAGAAGATGCTAAAGCATCTTGTCTAGTTTGAAGCTCCTGGATATTTACGCTGGAGTTTGTTTCCTTTTATTGCTGGAAAACATGTTATTAACTTGCATCTGTAATGATATCTTGCAGTGCATTGCGTTGGTGGACTATTATATTCCCCTTTTCTTCCAAGAGGTTGAATCAGTCAAACCTGAAGATTTCTGCCAAAAAGTTAATCTTTGTAAACAAAAGTTAGTCACTTCCTGGCCACTGTCTGGGGATAAGTGTGACATTTGTCGTGATGCTATTGCTGAAGTTCTGTTAAAGTTGAAAGATCCTGATACAAAGGTAACTATCAGCCATACTTGTAATTGAACTTTCAACTTGTCTATTTTGTTCTTCTGGGGTGGATCTCATTATTTGTAATCATTCATATATCCAAAATTGAGAAAACTTCTATGATCCACTTCTATCTTTAGAAGAATGCTTTTCCTCTATCTTGCTTGAATTTCCTAGTTTTGATACTTATTAAAGCCCTGCATTATATTTTATAGGATAGTAGCATAGGGGTATGTGGTGATCAACATGCCATCATTGTTCTTTGATGGATCAAACCACCTTGTAGGGGAGACTTATCATACTTGAAATTCTAGTTACCTCCATATGTGGAATTTGTATGAAAATGCACGGTGACCTGCTCTAAAATGTGTTGTGGTAGGTGTAGACTTGTATAGATCACTTGATGAAAACCTGTACATAATTCTGTTTTCCATGTGTTTTTTGTTCTTTCTAATTGGGTGTTAGGGGTATTTTGGTAATTCTAGCCTCTTTTTTTTTTTTTTTTTGCGGGGGGGGGGGGGGGGGGGGGGGGGGGTATGTGTTATATTTTGGTGTAAGTTCTAGGGTGTCTTTTAGTGGCTGAAGGTAATTTTTGCCTTCCACTAGTTGGGATGTGTATAATTATGTCACTCAATTGTTGCACCTGCCAAGTTTTGAAGGGGCAACAACAAATACAGGTCTATATACTCCTTTACCAGTCCCTATGGCCCCATGGATTGATGTAAGCATGGACTCTGTATTGGGTTTCACCGTGGACTACTAGGGGTGTTAATTCCATCTTGGTTGTGGTGGATTGATTTTCAAAGATGGCCCATTTTATTGCTTGCAAGAAGACATTTGATGTTCGCGTGGCAAATCTCTTACCTTGAGAAGTGGTTAGATTGTGTCAGCAACTTGGACTTGACCTAGGGTTTCTTCGAAGATAGGTGTCAAATCCCCAGATTTGACAAGGGTTTGAGAAGGTATATTCAAGAATTGGAGAAGAATTTAGGAGGATAGAAGATACGAAAGAGAGAGAAAAAGAGAAGATACGAGAGAGAGAGAAGATAACAGAATGGAGAGAGAAAAGATGATATCTCATTCATCACATGCCTTGCAATATCTGGCTATGGCCTTATATATAGCCTACAGCTGGGGAGTAACCAATCGAGAATGTACACTTCGTAAGGCATGGCTGCTCCTAACCAACTAAGTACAACCCTCATATCATAAAGGAAAATTAAATTTACTATCCTACGCTTAGGAATGTGAGAAATACTCCCCCCGTGAAACATTTCTTGTCCTCAAGGAATTACAAAAGTTGGGCAACTTGGGGGAATTGTTTGAGAAGATTAGGCAGATATTCCCAAGTTGTGCGATTAGGGTTCAGGTGACTCCACTACACCAAGACTTGGGTGAGAGGTATGGAATTTTGATGGATGACTCTCTTCTCTGGCACTGAAAGCGGCTCCACTCTTGTTGATGAATCTTCTTCCATAGGAGGTAGGTCCAAGCTAGTTAATTCAGTAGGCCTCATGGACTTTTTAACAGTGAAACATGAAAAACGAGGTGGATCATCACTCCTTCCGATAATTGCAGCTTGTATGCCACCTTCCCAACCTTGGCTATGGTAGGAAATAATCCATAATACTTGGGACTGAACTTTGATCTAGGGGTTGTAGAAAAAAGTTGTTACTGAAATCTTTTAACCTTTAAATAAACTATGTCTCCCATCTCGAAAGTTCTCTCACTCCTTCGCCTATCTGTCATTTGTTTCATCCAGTTCTATGCTACTGTTAACTTCTTCTTTATTACCTTTAATGCTTCTTGTCTTTGTTGCAAGTACTAATCTGTTGCCATTTCAGTTCTTTAATATTGCATGATAGCAAGAATTAAGGGTGGCTTATATCTAAAGAGGGCCTCAAATGGGGATCTCTTTAAGGGTTGGTGGAAGTTTGAATTATACCACCATTGGGCTAGTGGTAGCCACCTGTTCCAACTCCTGGGCTTAGAAAAGCAGATGCATCTAAGGTAAGTCTCTAGGCATTGGTTCACTCTTTTGGTTTGTCCGTCAATTTCGGATATGTCGTTGACATGTGCAACCCTATTCCGAATTGTTTGAATAGCTCTTTCCAAAAGTTGTTGGTGAATATTTTGTTCCTGTTTGGGATGATGGACAGAGGCAACCCATGTATTTTCACCACATAATCTAACAACAACCTTGCTACCTCAGGGGCTGTAAAGGGATAAGCCATACTTATGAAATGACCAAATTTAGTTAGTTTGTCGACTACCACTAACACGACACTCTTCCCTTCTAATTTAGGCAAACCTTCCACGAAATCTATAGAGATTTGCGATCACGCTTGATCTGGAATGTCGAGTGGCTACAATAGGCTTGGATACGGAACCTACTCATGCTTACAAAGTTGACAGACCGGGCATTCCAACACATATTTGGTTACATGCCTCTTCTGTCCAATCCAGTAAAACAATTGCCTTACATTGTGATAAGTGACATTTAAGCCCTAATGACCTCCTATGGGTGAGTTGTGCAAAGATTGCAGGGTCCTTTTGAGCTGTTCATCTTCTCCTATTTTGTGCTAGTTGAGTCACAAGATCCCATGCCATGCAGTTTGTTCATAACTTACTGTTATCTCCTTCACCCAATCAGGCACCATAGAAGAGATAGCTTGGTAACTCACTTTCTCCTCCTTAATGGTATATCTGCCACGGTGTTTTCTTTCCCCTTTTTGTCCTGTATGGTGTAATCCATCCCTAGCAGCTTAGAAACTCTTTTTTTCTATAATTGAGCGTGCAGCCTTTGTTGCAATAGGAATTTGAGGCTCTCATGGTCAGTCTTTATCACAAACCGGTTCCCTTCTAGATAATATCTCCACTTGTCTACTGCCATTAACACTGCAATCAGCTCCTTGTCATAAATGCTTAGTCTCAAGTGCTTCGGGGCTAAGGCTTGGCTGAGAAAAGTCAAGGGTGTCATGTACCTAGGGTTTAGCCTAGGAGTGGATTGACAATCAGATGGATTTGATGGAATAGAATCAAGAACAAAACATTGGAGATGAAAAATGAACAAAAATGGGGGAATTGTTGAAGACTTTTTGCCCTTGGAATTGGGTAGCTCTGATGTAATCCTTGGGATGAAGTGGTTAGCTGCCGTGGGAAAGATGAGCGTGGATTGGAAGGCCTTAACTATGAAGTTTTAGGTTGGGGGATTGGTCGTGACTTTGCAGGGAGACCCTAGCTTGAGCAAAACTTTGGTATCCTTGAAGGCTATGATGAAGGCCTTTAAGGAGAATGGAGAAGGAATGCTGCTAGAACTAGGAATGATGGCAGTAGAATTCAATGAATGTCAGGCAGAAGTTCCTTTGTTCCTAAAGGAGGTGTTGGCTGAGTTTGAAGGGGTGTTTACAACACCGAAAAGGCTGCCTCCTTCCAGGAAAAAAAACCATGCAATCAATCTACTCCCAGGCACTGTACCAGTTAGTGTACGGCCCTATTGTTACCCTTACCTTCAGAAAAATGAGATTGAGAAAATGGTAGGTGAAATGTTAGCCGTCGGGATTATACAATTGAGTTCCAGCCCTTTTTCTAGTCCGGTGTTGCTTGTCAAGAAGAAGGATGGGGGGTGGCGTTTTTGTGTGGACTATAGGGCTTTGAAGAAGGTGACAGTGGCCGACAAATTTCTAATTCCAGTAATAGAGGAGTTGTTGGATGAGCTACATGGGGCCACGGTTTTCTCCAAACTCGATCTTAAGTCTAGTTATCATCAGATTCGAGTCAAGGCTGAGGATGTTCTGAAGACTGCCTTCAGGATGCATGAAGGCCATTACAAGTTTCTTGTTATGTCGTTCGGGTTGTCGAACACGCCAACCACGTTTCAATCGTTGATGAATGACATTTTTAGGGAGCAATTAAGGCGTTTTGTGTTAATATTTTTTGATGATATACTAGTTTTTAGCAAGGATTTTAAGCAATATGCACAACATTTATGTTGTGTTTTGAGAGTGCTAGCAGATAACCAGTTATTTGTGAATAGGAATAAGTGCTTGTTCGGACAGCTAGAAATTGAATATTTTGGTCACATCATATCACAATAGGGGGTTTCAGCTGATTGTAGCAAGGTGAAAGCTATGTTAGATTGGTCCACTCCTGCAACGTTGAAGGAATTGAGAGGTTTTCTCTGGCTCACGGGGTATTATAGACGATTTGTTAAGGACTATGACAGGTAGGCATGATCTCTCACAGAGTGACTACAAAAGAACAATTTTTTCTGGGATGAGACAGTCGAGCAAACCCTCCAAAGGCTTAAGGTTGCAATGGTGTCGCTACCAATTTTAGCCTTGTTGGATTTTGGCAAGCTATTTGTAGTTGAAACGGATGTGTCGGGACACAGTATGGGGGTAGTATTAATGCAAGATCACAGACCTATTGTTTATTTCAGTCATGCTTTTAGTCAGTTAGGGAGGAGGAAATCGGCTTATGAACGAGAATTGATGGCCATCGTGTTTGCGATGCAAAAATGGAGACATTACTTGTTGGGAAGGAAGTTTGTGGTTCGAACTGATCAGAAGAGTCTCAAATTCCTGATGGAGCAACGGTTGGTGAGTCCAGAATATCAGAAGTGGATGGTGAAATTAATGGGATTTCAGTTTGAGATACAATACTGCCCCGGATTGGAATAAGGCAGCAGATGGCCTGTCCTGAATCAGCCACTCTGCAACCCTATTAGCCTTGACAGTTCCTAAGGTGCTCCAACTGGATCAATTGGCTCGTGAAGTAGAAAAAGATGAAAGGTTGCAAGGGGTTGTTAGGGACCTCCAATTTGATCCTTCCTCCTGACCTAATTTCCAATTGGTGGACAACCACCTTCTTTACAAGGGTCGGTTGTACCTACCAAGGGGATCTTCTCTCATTCCACTGCTACTACATGAGGGACACAATGGAAGTGTGGGAGGACACTCAGGATTTTTGAAAATTTACAAAATGATTGCAGCTAATGTCTATTGGCCAGGATGAAGCATGACAGCCACCGGTATGTGAGTAACTGTGATGTTTGCCAGCAAAACAAATATCTGGCCCTAAAGCTAGGAGGACTCTTGCAGCCCCTTCCTATCCCAAATCAAATTTGGAATGATATTGCTATGGACTTCATTAAGGGCTTACCAAGGTCGGGCAAAATGGACTCTATTTTGGTGGTGGTGGATAGACTTAGTAAGTATGGACATTTTATTAGACTTAAGCATCCATTTACAGTAGGAGAGGTGGCAGAGGTTTTTATCAAAGAAGTTGTGAGGCTTCATAGTCTACCACGATCTATTGTATCAGATAGGGATAAGATTTTCAGGAGCAGATTTTGGGAGAAATTGTTTTGCCTCCAAGCTCCACCGCAGCACAACTTACCACCTGCAAATAGATGGCCAAACAGAGGTACTTAATAGGACCCTGGAAACATACCTGCGTTGTTTTGCTTCCTCCAAACCTAAAGCTTGGTATATGTGGTTGCCTTGGGCTGAACTATGGTATAACACTTCATACCACACAACCTCGAGGATAACCCCATTCCAGGCAGTGTATGTGCGAGAACCACCAACAATATTGCGGGTTGAAAGGGGATCCACTCCAGTTTCGGTGGTTGAGCAACAGTTGATTAAAAGAGATCAAATTTTGGAGGAACTTAAGGCACAACTACTAAGAGCCCAAGCGGTAATGAAGAAGGGGGTAGATATGAAAAGAAGAGAGGTGAAGTACAAGGTAGGGGACGTAGTCTACTTGAAGCTAAGGCCTTATCGCAAAAAAACATTGGTTGCCTGTTCAAATGAGAAGTTGACTCCTAAATTTTATGATCCATTCGAAATTGAAAAGGAGGTAGGGCCTGTAGCCTACAAGTTAACGTTGTTGTCACATTGCAACATTCACCCCGTCTTCCCTGTGTCCCAACTACGTGAGTCCAAAGGGCCTCGAAAGCCACTGTGGAGATTCCCAATCAACTAAGTCCAGATTTAGAGATGTTGGTGGAGCCATAGGCGGTATTGGTAGTCCGACCAAGAATAGGAAGTAATTTACGTGGATTGGATGTTCTAATTCAATGGAAGGAGTTACCGTCGTTGGAAGCTACTTGGGAGTCCTATAACCTAATTCAACAGCAATTTCCCACTTTCCACCTTGAGGACAAGGTGAAAGTTGGGGAGGAGAATAATGATAGGCATCCAGTTTTGCGGACCTACCAAAGGCAGTCCAGGAGTCAAGGGCAGGATGGTAACACAGTTAGGTTTGTGTAACAGCCAGCATGTGCACCAAGGGTAGAATCGAAACTTGGCTAGTAACAAACCAGCATGTGCATAACCAGATGCGATTATGGAGGGAGAATAACAACCTATAAATAGGGAATAGAAGAGAGAGAAAGGTGTGAAGAAATTGAAGCAGTCTTTACAGGAGAGTTCTGGGCCTCTCAAATACCCATTCTTTTCCTTTGTTTACATTTTTCCTTGTAATCTAGAGTTAAAATACCAGCAATGATTTCCTTACTTAATCGGAATCCTATCAGTTTTCTTGAATCCCACCAAAATCCTCCAAAAGACTTATTTAGGGGACTTCATAACTGTTTTTTTAAAATCCATAAGCATTCTATGCAAATTCATCTGTTTATCTGTGAGCCTTTCTGGTGATGCCTTAATAAGTAGATAGGTTCCCATCATTGACCTAGTAGACATAAAACTAAATTAGTTTTAGGAGACTGATTTCTTTTCTTAACTTGGCTTAATTATGCTTTGTAATTTCCGCAACTTCGAACATCTTCTTTATTCTTCCAAATCGGTACTAAAATGCTCTTTTTCGTAATCTTTGTTCAATCATCCTTTCCTAAAATTTCATAATATGGCTCATTACTTTGATTGTTTTATAATTTTTACAACTTTGAACCTCTCTTTTATTCTTATAATTAACATGGGAGACACTTTTTTTCACTAATCAAGCATCCTATTCATTTAAGGATCATGTTAATAATTTTTCTTACCATAAAATCCCTTCTTTCGTGTATTTCATCCTTCTATTGGAATGTTATTCGGTTGAACTACCTTACCTTTTTTTATCTTCTTCATAGTTTATTTCATGTTTGTTTGGACAAATACATCTATTGAACATGCAATTCCTATCTTCTACAGTATTTCCAAAATATCCCATTGTAATATTTGTTTCTCTACGTTCATTGAATAATTTTGAAAAGTACTCCTTTCATCTTTTGGTGATTGTCCCTTCACTTTCTAGCACCTTTTGATTTTTGTTTGTTATACATTTTACTTAATAGAAGACTTTGAGGGAGACATTAAAGTTTGATATGAAGTGTATGGATCTCAATGAAGATATAACAAAAGATAGAAATACATGGAAGTCTAGAATTCATGTAGCCGACCCCACATAGTGGGATAAAGGCTGGATATGTTGTTGTATACATTTCACTTAATAGAGCAGAGGCTCAGAAAAGAAATAGATGTCTTAGAAAATCAGTTTGGTTTCATGCCTGGTAAGTCAACAATAGAAGCTATATACCTACTGAGTCGCCTAATGGAAAGGTATCGGGATTATCAGAAGGACCTGCATATGGTGTTTATAAATCTAGAAAAGGCTAATGATAGGGTTCCTAAAGAAATATTATGGAGGGTTTTAGAGAAGAAATGAGTCCGAATAGCCTATATACAAGCCCTTAAAGACATGTATCACGATGCAGGGACAAGGGTCAGAACATGTGGAGGGAATACTGAACTGTTTAAAATTACAATAGGACTGCATCTAGGTTTTGCACTAAGTCCATACTTATTTGCTTTATTAATGGATGAATTTACTAAACACATTCAGACAGAGGTGCCATGGTGTATGCTATTTGCAGATGACATAGTGTTGGTGGATGAAACAAAAGAGGAAGTGAACACTGAGCTTGAATTGTGGAGAAACAATTTAGAATCTAAGGGATTTAAATTAAGTAAAAGGAAAATAGAATATATGGAATATAAATTTAGTAAGAATGCAAGAGTGAGTGATGTTATAATAAAATTGGAAGACCAAATCATACAAAGAAAAGACCATTTTCGATATTTGGGATTAGTGATTAAAAAAGATGGAGAAATTCACGAGGATGTCACGTATAGAATTAAGGCAGGTTGGCTAAAATGGAGAAATGCATCAGAGGTGTTATGTGATGATAAAATCCCATTAAAATTGAAAGGAAAATTCTATAGAACAGCTATAAGACTAGTTTTGTTGTATGACTTAGAATATTGGGCAGTTAAATACCAGCATGAGTAAAAGACGAGCGTAGCGGAGATGAGGATGCTAAGATGGATGTGCAACCATATAAGAAAAGATAAAATTAGAAATGAGGTTATTCGTCATAAGGTAGGAGTAGTGCCAATCGAGAAGAAGATGAGAGAGACTAGAATAAGATGATTTGGTCATGTGAGAAGAAAACCAAGAGACGCTCTTGTGAGAAAAGTTGATAAAATGGAACAATTAGCCAAAAAAAGAGAGAGGTAAACCCAAGAAGACTTTGGGAGAGACATTAAAGTTTGATATTGTCATGACCCTGGGGGTTATTTTATAATCTTTACCTCTACTAAACTGTTGGGGGGAAGTTAGGAGGCGGGAGAGGCTGTTGTAACAGCCTCAAGAGACGGTTAGGAGGATTAGAAGAACCATTGTATAGCTAGAGGTCTTATTAATAAGGAGACCTACGGCACATGGGGGTTTTACTGATTGATTGATGAATAAATCATTCTCCCTGTCGACTTTTCTAATCTCTCTATTCTAATTCTCTTTTCCCTCTCTTTCTCGATCGGAACTACTGAATTTGCCAAGTCCTAATTCAAGGACTTGACAAATATGAAGTGTATGGGTCAGGCCTAAATGAAGATATGATAAAAAACAGAATTACATGGAAGTCTAGAATTTATGTAGTCGACCCCACATAATGGGATAAAGACTGGATATGTTGTTATTGTATATATTTCACTTAGCTTCTTCTTTCATTTCTTGGTCGTGTCAAGGATCATAAGCATGTTTCAAATGGTCAGGCACTCTCCAAGTAGTCTATTTGGGTAATTGATAAGAAATTTTTTATGTAATCAAATGTTCATCCTAGTTCATAAACATGGTATTAGCTAGGATGATATGCTTTGGTAAAATCCAAAAAAGCTTTTCTTTCATTATTTTTTTCCTTGTCATAAATCTTCATGCATACATTCTATACCCCGTCACTTCTCTAGTCGCATGGTCATCTAAATCATCTCTTGTAATGGTCTTTTCTCCTTCAAGAATTTCATGCAACAACCCTTTCAAATCATTTCAAATTTTGTCTTTACTCTTCTTTCAATCTAACTTGTGTGCATACGTATTGACAAAATTTCTGATCTTTTTGTCAAAGTTCAAATTCTTTTCTCCTAGAATAATTTTAATTGCAATAAATCTTATTTCCCAACCTTTTCACATCCACCACCTCATCTTTTCCATAATATTTCCTATTTCATTCTTCATTCTATGCTTTCTTTAGTACCAAAATTTATATCCTAACTCAGCCAATATTTTATCCTTCTCAGCAACCTTTCTTGTGTCTTAAGAGGCAAAATAATATTGATTTTATTCTGCTGATCTTATCATTACAATTTCTTTCTTCGCCTTTGTCAATGACAATGTGAAAACTCTTGTATAGTTAACACTACATTCAGGTACTAATGCAGCAGCACTGGCTCATCTTTGACTGTAATTGGGGCAATACAATGCATTGCTTAGAGATTATGCTCTAACGAAATAGTATCTTGCCTAAACTTTATGTTAAAAGATCCTATGATTTTTATGTTGACTCTTGGCCATTTGATGCAACCCTCTCTCTTTAATCCAGGTTTGCCACTGATTATGATGAGGAATATTTCAATGCTAGAAGTGTTAAAAGGATTACTCAATTTTCAAGAAAAGTTGACATTGTTGCATTAGGTTCATTTTTTTTTTTTTTGGTTATGTGAACCTGAAAATTGATATCGTATGTGGTTGAAAGCATCAATATTTGCATTCGGTCTGTGTACATGTGGATATTTAGGGTGCTGTAAACCTTACTCCTTTCTTTTGGCTTGGTTTCAGTTAGACATACTTGAGGTTCTTCTAAAAGCATGTGATGCTGTGGAAAGCCATATGAAAAAGGTAAGAACATGACAAGAACTTTGCGGCTTGTTATTGTTATGGAAAATGTTTTCTGGTTCTGGAACCCTATAAACTCAATGGACTACTTAAGATGGATTAGTTTTAAAATTATTATAAAAAAAATTTCAAGTGACCCCATTTATTAAATCTGACAAACAGATTATCTCAGGTTCCAAGAATAGTTATCATGCACAAATGAAAATTATATCAAATAATATCTTTTTCTAAGTAAGAATAGTTATCATGCGCAAATGAAAATTATATCAATATCTTTTTCAAAGTTTCCTCATTTTTGGCTCTGAAAACAATGAATACCACAAAAGGAAATTACATAAATTGTAACCAGATGTCCCATGCATCCTCACATTTTACATAATTAACTACAAAAGTTAGGAGATTCTTAATTCTCTAATTGATTTTACAACCCAATAACACATGAGAATTCTGTGATCAACCACTGTAAGGAATGCGACCATCCAATGGCCACCTTATTGATCTGCCTCAGTTTGAAAACTCATTCTCATCTTCAATATGTTATGGCCCAAGTTCACAACATACATGGCACCTTGTTCTTACTTCTGTTTACTTGTTACTTTTGTTGATTGAAACTGTTGTGTTTTGTAGTGTGTGAGTGTGGGTGTTGGTCCCACATTGGTTGTGTAAAGAGTTAGTAATGGGTATTTATACTCCACCCTCTCTCTTGGGTTTGGGCCCTAAGGGGCACCTAGATTTTGTGAGCGGGCGAACCCCTTGGCCCTCATGCGTGTCGCCGTCCATCTGGTTAGTCGGACAAGAAGGAAATAATAAATAAAAAAAACATTTTCTTTTATTTTATTTCCTCTCCTTCCAGTGGCTGTCTGGTTACCGAAGCAGTCTCTATTAATTTTTTGTTGCTGCTTCGTCTTCCCCAAGCGACGGGCATTGATGTCAGCGTTCAATGCTGGTTTGATTGCAAAGTCTGTTCGGTGCCCTTGACCTTGCTATAAAAGGCAGATCTTGTCTTGGTTTCAGGCACCACAACCTTAGTCATCGTCGTTCTCAAAGTCAGTCACAGAAAGCAAACTCCTTTTGCTGTTCTGCCAGATCCGGCCGGTCGTGGTTGCCGTCTGCCGGGCATTGATGTCTCCCCTCTGCCACTTGCTGTGTGGGGTTCCCGTCACTGGAATCCGGGTTTGGATCTCTATTATTCCTTGCTTGACTGCTGTTACTTTGGGATATATATTGCTGTGGGTTTCTTGTGTTGCTGTTTACTGTAGTTGGTGAACGCTATATATATCTTGTTGCTGTTGGTGCATTTGGGGATCTGGCATTTTCAATATAGCTGGTGTGTATACGTTATTGCTGCTGTAACAACAATCTGAAGACAAATAAATTAAAAGGAAAATAATCTGAAAATTTTTCCCTAAGTTGAATATGGCTGCCCCCAACACCAACATCACTGCGGCCACTGCATCGGCCTCTGTTTCTATTGCTATTCCAGCTGCTGCCGTTGGACTGGCTGTTATGAAAACAACACCACATGTTGAGAAGTCACAACAATTCAATGGGGAGGACATTAAAAGATGGCAGCAGAAGATGATCTTCTATCTGACCACTCTAAACTTGGCGCATATCCTGAAAGAAGCATGCCTTGTAACCCTGGAGGAGGATGCAACTACAGAGGAAGTTGTTGCCAAGGAAGCGTGGATGCATACGGACTTCCTATGCCGAAATTATATACTAAGTGCCTTGGCGGACTCACTTTACAATGTATACTGTATTGCCTACCCGACAACCAAGGAACTTTGGGATGCTCTAGATAAGAAATACAAACTGGAGGATGCTGGGACTAAGAAATTCCTTGTAGGGAAATTTCTTGACTACAAGATGGTTGATTCCAAATTGGTGGTCAACCAGTTGGAAGAATTGCAGGTCCTTTTTAATGACTTGCTGAGTGAGGGATTGGTTATAAATGAGCCATTCCAAGTTGCCGCTGTGATTGAGAAGTTACCACCTTCCTGGAAAGACTTCAAGAACTACCTCAAGCACAAGCGGAAAGAGTTGTCCATGGAGGATTTGGTAGTCAGACTCCGCATCGAAGAGGACAATCAGAAGGGAGATAAAGTCTCTCTTAGGCTGGAAGCAAGGGCCAATGTGGTTGAAGCTACAAAGCCTCAACCCAAGAAACAACAAAGCAAGAAGAAGAACGGGAACATGGGTCTCAAGAATAAAACCCCCACCAAGCGCATCCAAGGGAGCTGCTGGGTGTGCGGCAAGATGGGCCACGGGGCCATTGACTGTCGTCACAAGAAGGGACAGAGCTTTGGCAACAACGAACGCAAGAACAGTCAGGCCAACATGATGGAAGAGGATGTCGACCTGATTGCAGTTGTCACAGATGTTTGCATGGTGTCGAATGCCAAGGGCTGGTGGGTAGACTCTAGGGCCACAAAGTACATATGCGGTGATAGGTCTCTGTTTGCCACATATGAGAGGACTGACGGCTCCAAGAAGCTGTACGTGGGGAATGTTTCTACGTCTCCTGTGGTTGGAAAAGGCAAGGTCTAGCTGAAGTGGATCTCTAGAAAGATACTAACCCTTAACGATGTGTGCCACATGTCGAAAATCCAGAAGAACTTGGTGTCTGGAACCCTGCTAAATAAGAATGGGTTCAAACTTGTATTTGAGTCAGACAAGTTCACTCTACCTAAGGGAGGTATGTATGGGGGACGGGGATATTTGCTTGATGGCATGTTCAAACTTAATGTACTAGCCTAGGTTCCAAAAAATAATGAGAATAAGAACAAGGCTTCCGCTTATTCTGTTGAGTTGTGTGATGTATGGCACTCTCAGTTAGGGCACGTCAATTATCATTCTTTTCAAAGAATGGTAAATTTAGTACTATTGCCTAACTTTAGCATTGACAAAGGGCACAAATGTGAAGTCTGTGTCGAGTCAAAGTTCACGAGGAAGTCATTTCCATTTGTGGAAAGAAACAGTGAATTACTCGATTTAATTCACAGTGATCTATGTGACATGAAAGGTACTCCTACTAGAGGTGGGAAGAAGTACTTTGTCACATTCATAGATGATTGTAGTAAATACTGCTATGTGTATCTATTACACAGTAAAGATGAGACCTTAGATGTCTTCAAGATATATAAGGCAGAAGTTGAAAATCAACTTGGGAAGAAGGTAAAGGTGCTGAGATCAAATAGAGGTGGTTAGTATGAATCATCGTCTCTCTCTGAGTTCTGTGAGATTAATGGCATAATCCATCAAACCACGGCACCTTATACACCACAGCAAAACAGTGTAGCTGAAAGAAAAAATCGAACGTTTAAGGACATGGTTAATTGCATGCTCAACAGTTCAGGTTTACCTTATAACTTGTGAGGGGAGGCTTTGCTTACAACAAACTTAATGTTGAATAGAATACCACATAAGCAGACTTACAAGTCTCCTTATGAAGTGTGGAATGAGAAGTAACCCTCATACAAAATCCTAAAAGTGTGGGGGCGTTTGGCTAAGGTGCAAGTTTCTTTACCGAAGAGGATCAAATTTGGACCAAAGACAATAGATTGTGTCTTTATTGGCTATACACTGCATAGTGCTGCCTATAGGTTCCTGGTGATAAAATCAGAAATTCCTAATATTAACAATAACACCATAATTGGAATCTATAAAAGTTGAGTTCTTTGAGAACATGTTCCCTTTTAAGGAAGAGAGACACAATGATGACGGTTCTAAGAGGAAGTATGAGGCGAGCTCTTTTGAGGGTCAAGTTGGTCAGGAGACCAAGGTTGAACCTAGAAAAAGCAAAAGAGCTAAGAAAGCAACTTCTTTTGGACCAGATTTCCTAACCTATATGGTAGAAGATGAGCCTCAAACTTTTAATGAGGTTATGACATCTTCTGATGCTTCGTATTGGAAAGAAGCTGTCAATAGTGAGATGGAGTCCATTATGCAAAACCAAACGTGGGTATTGGTCAACTTACCTCCGGGAAGTAAGCCAATCGAGTGCAAGTGGATATTTAAGAAGAAACTAAAGGATGACGACATTGTTGATAAGTACAAGGCCCGTCTAGTGGCTAAAGGCTATCGTCAAAAGGAAGGGCAAGACTTTTTTAATACCTATTCTCCAGTAACGAGAATCACATCTATAAGGGTGTTGATTGTGATTGCGCGTTACATAATTTGGAAATCCACCAAATGGATGTAAAAATTGCATTTTTAAATGGAGATTTAGAGGAAGAAGTTTATATGGAATAGCCTGAAGGGTTTGTCATAAAGGGATATGAAAAGAAAGTGTGCAAGCTTATAAAGTCTCTTTATGGACTGAAACAAGCACCGAAGCAGTGGCATGAGAAGTTTGATCACACTATGCTTGCAAATGGATTCAAGGTAAATGAGTGTGATAAATGTGTTTATGTTAAAACCATAAGTCACGAGTGTGTCATTGTGTGCTTATATGTGGATGATATGTTGATAATGGGCACTGATAGAAGTGTCATAGAGTCCACAAAAAGGATGTTGAACTCCAACTTTGATATGAAAAACCTTGGTCTTGCTGATGTCATTCTTGGAATTTAGATAACAAAGAATGCCGAAGGGTGTGTACTTTATCAATCCCACTATATTGAGAAAGTGTTGCGAAGGTTTGGTTATTTCGAGAGTAAGCCCGCGGTTACTCCGTTTGATCCAAATTCTAAATTATAGAAAAATATTGGTGAAGGTGTATCTCCTCTGGAGTTGCTAGGGTTATCGGAAGTTTGATGTATATCATGAATTGTACGAGACTCGATATTGCCTACTCAGTGGATAGATTAGCAAAATACACGAGCAATCCTGGGCGTGACCATTGGGATGCCCTGGTCAGGGTACTCAGGTATCTAAAGCACACGTTTGAGTATGGATTGCATTACACAAGGTATCCACCTGTACTGGAAGGGTTTAGTGATGCTAATTGGATCACTAATAGCTTAGAGACTAAATCAACCAATAGGTATGTGTTTACCCTAGGTGGAGCTGTTGTGTCTTGGAAGTCTTCAAAACAGACGTGCATGGCGCGGTCTACTATGGAGTCAAAGTTTATTGCTTTGGATAAAGTAGGTGAAAAAGTTGAATGGTTTCGAAATTTCTTTGAAGACATACCATTGTGGCCGAAGCCTGTGAACGCCATTTGTATTTATTGTGACAACTTAGCTACTTCAATGCGAGCTAAAAATAACGTCTACAATGGGAAGTTGAGACATATCAGGCGCAGGTATAATTTAATAAGACAATTGCTTACCAATGGAATAATCTCCATTGACTATGTAAAGTCTAAGGAAAATTTGGCGAATCCTTTGACTAAAGGAGTGACGAAGAAGCAAGTCTCCTATACATCTAAGGGAATGGGGCTAAAGTCTATTAAATAAATTTTTCGGTGGTAACCTAACCCAGTTGACTGGAGATCCCAAGATCTGGATTAAATAGGAAAATTGGCTGGAATAGTTCATAGTCTTCACACTAAGGAACTTAAAGTTCCCTCTCCATTACCCGATAGCGAAGAAAAGTGTGTTCTGTCAATGACAAGGGTAATATTGATATCTTGTTTTAAGAGGAGTAGAGACAAGAGTACTATTAGTCAATTATTACCTATGTGAGCAGAAGTGGGTTGCTTCTTAGAGAACTATTTTAAGGGCTTGGGTTCTCTAGAGCTTTCATGAACTTAAGATATTGTCCAGGACTAAAATGGACACAGGACACAATCGTATAGAACTCGAAGGTATAAAACGAGTTGTGTGTGATATCTGTTGTCTTGATTTGCCACTAGGAGGGTAGTTCAAGAGCTGGGTTCACTACTTCTTCAGTAAGTTCGACAGACACTCACTAAGGGAGGTTCAAGTCCAAAAGACACATTGCCTGATGCATAACTTGTGCTCTCTATGGCGTTGTGTCGGTTTGTCTTGTCTGGCACACTTACACTTATGTGAGAGATTGTTGTGTTTTGTAGTGTGTAAGTGTAAGTGTGAGTGTGGGTGTTTGTCCCACATTGGTTGTGTAAAGAGTTGGTAGTGGGTATTTATACTCCACCCTCTCTCTTGGGTTTAGACCCTAAGGGGTACCCAGATTTTGTGAGCAGGCGAACCCATTGGCCCTCACGCGCGCCGTCGGTCAGACGGGCGGGTCGGGTCATATACATATATTTTTTATATACAGGAAATAATAAATAAAAAAACATTTTCTTTTATTTTATTTCCTCTCCTTCCAGTGGCTCTGGTTCCCAAAGTGGTCTCTATTAATTTTTTGTTGCTGCTTCGTCTTCCGCAAGTGACGGGCATTGATATCAGCATTCAATGCCGGTTTGATTGCAAAGTCGGTTCGGTGCCCTCGACCTTGCTATAAAAGGCAGATCGCATCTTGCTTTCATGCACCGCAACCTTCTGTCGTCGTCGTTCTCAAAGTCAGTCGCAGAAAGTAAACTCCTTTTGCTGTTCTGCCAGATCCGGCCGGTCGTGGTCGCCGTCTGCCGGAGTAGACCATTGTATCCTGCTTTGACAGTCGCTAGAGTCTGCCTGTGACCGGAGCAAGGCGTATTTGTCTTCAGGTTAGCGCTTCCAAGCGTGCCTCGGTCGTCGTCTCCCCTCTGCCACTTGCTGTGTGGGGTTCCCATCACTGGAATCCGGGTTTGGATCTCTATTATTCCTTGCTTGACTGCTGTTACTTTGGGATATATATTGCTGTGGGTTTCTTGTGTTGCTGTTTACTGTAGTTGGTGAACGCTATATATATCTTGTTGCTGTTGGTGCATTTGGGGATCTGGCATTTTCAATATAGCTGGTGTGTATACGTTATTGCTGCTGTAACAACAGAAACGGGGAAAGCCAGAAGAAATACCCAAGAACTCTATTGGATCCGTCTTTCAGCCTGCTTTGGGAATGTTTGGAAGCCCGTAACTAGAAGATAGTTGTTGATTGATCTGCTTTATTACACTGATAACTGGATTTCAATCTTCGTTAAGAAAGTTAATGAATGCGTTTGTGATGCTAATCATCATCTTTCTTCTTCTGTGATATTGTTTTGATTACTATTTCATCATGTTTTTGGCAGTGCAAGACCCTGGTTTTCAAATATGGACCTCTGATCCTGGCTAATGCAGAGCGGTTCCTCGAAAAAACCGACATATGTTCTGCAATCCACGCCTGTGATTCGTCATTTTCTGTTGTCATCAAGCGAGCCTCATCAATGCAGAAAACTCCCACGCTGTCTGCAATGTAACAACTCGATACAAATGCATAGACGACCATTGATTGGATTGGTGATACCCGTATACAAGAACAATCGAGTGTTTGAAACTGTATGTGTATATTGTTAGACAATTTACATCTCAAGGTCTGGCTCTGGCACTTGGCCGACTGTTAGAAGCTATCAAATTCGAAACTGGTTTGTCAATTGTTCTTCATTCGGAATATTATCGCATGTGCAATGATCAATGAGAGCTTATCTTCTTTCCTGTCATCCAAGTATACACAGATTTCTTTTATACGAATTTAAGAGCTTCTCTTCGCTTGTGCAATGATCAATGGTTTCATTTGGAATATTACCTCGTTATGGTAGCTGCATTGCCAGATTATCTTGTAAAGCTGAGATTTCACACACTGGGTACGACTTTATCTGTTGATGATAACAAAGCAAAAATTGTACTTACAGAAAATCTTAAGCAACGAGTATAATGAGTATCCGAGTTATTTATTCATATTAATTTTATGATTACGAGCCACTTTTTCTTTTCATGACAATTATGATTTAATAATATATTTGTGAAATTTAAAGTCCGTTCTCTTTGTTATTTTTAATTTTTTAAAATAATAAAAATATATTTATTTTCATATTTTTAGAACGTATTTTAAAAAATAAAAAAAATAAAATAATAAAAAATTATTTTAATTATTTTCATCAAATTTTTAAAACGCAAAAATATTACAGGAAAAAAAAATTGTTTTCAACAATTTCAAAATAAACATTCAAAATATAAAATTAAAAATAAATTCAAAATTTAAAATTAAAAACTCAAACACAAACACAACATTCCCTTATATTCTAAATTTTTGTTCTTTTAATTTGTATAATAATATTTTACTCAATAATATTTTCAATCTTTAGCTTCCTCAAATAGGCATTACTTTGTTATTGGCTCATTAATTGTTTAAGTTATCATGAGAATAAATGAACTCTAACCAATCATATTTTTAATGATGATCTCGTGCCATTTATTTATTAAGTTTTATTAATATTCTAACTCAAAATATCATTATTTGAACTAGAAAGTTGTTTTAACATTGGTCGGATAACACTTTTTGGGCCAAACAATGGCAGGCTCCTTTCCCTAGAGCTTTAGGTTGTTTTTATTACTTTTGAGATCTTTTCTATTTTGATTTCAAGTTGCCTATTCATAGAGAGCTGGAACTTGTAATCCCATTGATTTCGATTACCTTCAGATTATTGCCCTTAATCTTATATGCGTATTTTTTTAAATGCATTTTAATTCTATATTTTTCAAAAAAAAAAAATATTCCATAACTTTGCTAGAGTTTCAATTGAATTTTACAATTCCATGAAGAGGGGAAAATATCCGAGTGGATCATACTTTATGTTGGTTTATTTCTATTTGAGTTTTTAGAGTTGGACTATGGCAATTCAAGGTAACACTATATAAATTTATTTTGGTTAAAATAAAGTTACATATTGTCACTTTGTGTTGTTGTTGGATTACAATAATTGAAATTTATTTATGAGAAAGCTCAAAAAAAAAATTGGCATGCCCAAGTAAGACAAAAGAGCAAGGCTTGCTCAAGAGAAGTCTGCGAGAGAAGTGGGGGCTCAATTCGTTGTCCATAAGAGCTTGAGAATGCCCGAAAGAAAACAATTCTAGAGAAACTTGTGAGTGCCCGGAAGAAGGTAGCCTAGGAGAGGTTTGTCTGGGTGAAGTCTTTATTGTCAAAGGAGAGTTGCGAGGTACCTAGGAGAAATGTCTGCAAAGCAAAAAGTAATTAGAATGCACACGGGGATTTCTCTTAAGTCAGATTTAACCATGTTAAAGTAGAAATGTAGATGTTGCGTGGATGAAATGGTGCAAATGAAGTATGTAGTTAAGATCGTTCAGGAGAAGTAAGGGATTCTTTGAGAGAACAAGAGTTGTGCAGGTGCTGGAAAGTGAAAAGTTAGGGAAAAGTTCAGAATGCAAATGGTCAAGGGGTATTTATATATTTTGGTTGACTGGGACATGTAGCATGATGTACAGTGGATGGATGACTTTTCGGTTGTAAGACGCGCAGTTCTCCTAGTTGCACATGGTTGTCATAGGGTTAAGCTCGGAAGAACCGTGGTGAGAAACCCCTCGGGAGAAAGTCCCCCCAAAGAATGATGGTCTACTTTTGGCAGGCCACATTGTACAAGACAACATGCAGTATAGTTGTGCATGAGATCAGTCTCCTTGTGACTTCTTGGGAGAATGCTCGATTGGGTGTATTTTTCCACATATGACAGCTCTTCGGGAGAGTTTACTCTCCTATGAGAACTTTCCTCCTAAGGGTGGTAACAGTTCTCTAAGAGAACTTCCTTTCCCAAGAGAACTCTCCTCTACGGATTGGGACCTTCTTCGGGAGAACTACCCCCCCCCCCCCGGGGAAAAGTTACAATAATGGATCCCTATTTTTGCCTTTAATTGAAAGTCAAAGGGAAGAGTATAATGAATGCATGGGAGTTATCCTGGAGAAGTTGCTAGGACTTGCTTCGGTCTTATGCTCTAATTGCTTGGGATTGATGGTTCGGGAGAAGTTTTGAGGAGGATCACTACAACACCTAGGAGAAGGTTGTGAGGCATCAGGCTATCCGGAGAAACTGTGTTTTCAATTTGACAAAGCTATGAGGTGTTTGTGTGCCCAAGAGAGAAGTGGACTTTACCCCCACAGAGAGTTACGCATGTAGTGATTATAGTGTTGATTCACGTTCTAGGTGCAGGGTTTATAAATAGTAGGAGGTGCATCAATCTTCTTCTACTCCCATGTGTCCCAAAGCTTTTGTGACTCTACACCACTCGAAGAACTTCTCTAGCACAATAGTCCCAAAGAACTCTCGTGACTTATTTGTTGTTGAGCCAACTTATTTATATTAATTAAGTTTTGATGATTAACAAAAAAAATATTTTTTAATTATATTAGTTATAATACCCAATTATTTTTGATTAATTTATAAAATATTTTTTCATAGTATATGTATTACCAAAAATATTATTTTTTATTAAAATTATTTTTAAGTAATTATAAAATGTATACAAGTTATATAAAAATATTTTTTCAAAATCTGGACAGAAAGTCGACTCTTAACTGTTGCTACAATGATTTAATGTTTGCTACAATATGCTATGGTGTAAGTTGACTCTTTGATCTCCAAAAGTCAACGATTAGGTTTTTGATCGTTGCTTTCATTCGAATGAGAGTCGACTTTCCCACTTTGAGAAGTCAACTTTTTGCCTAACGATAAGCTTTTTGACCATTGGAATAATGCTAAAAAATGCCTATAAGTACCCCCCAAACTCATTTTTGGAGATCATTCATTACACATATTGCATATCCAAAGCATTCAAAAAATCCCAAATGCTCTCAAGTTAATTCAAGCAATTCGAGGCTCTCAAAATATTATTACACATCAACCGAAGAGCCACAAGGCAAGAGGAGCCTCTCACTTCTTCTAATGGGAGGTACAACACTCGGCCTTGACTCCTCGATAAATACTTAGAGATCTTGTGGCATAACTTCAGGTTCGGGGAACCTTTCGCCAAGTTCTATTTTCCTTTTCTTGCCATCTTCTTGAATAAACTATTTTTCAAGAAAAATGACATTCCTACTAACAACTGCTTGTTGCAGTTAAGAAATATAGAATTTATATCCTAAGGTATCCTTAGGAAAACTTACAAAACTACATTTTAAAGATCGTGTCTTAAGTTTTTTTGATTTAAGTTTTTCACAAAAGCCATACATCCCTAAACCTTAACATGTTTAAGACTAGGCTTCCTATTAAACCATATCTCATGTGGTGTTGTAGGAATTGGCTTTGAAAGAACTTTGTTTAGGATATATGTTGTAGTAAGAAATGTGTGACCCCACAGAAATATTGGTAAGTCAGAATAACTCAACATACTTCAGACCATATCTAATAGAGTTTGATTTCTCTTTTTTGAAACTTCGTTTAATTGAGGTGTTCTTGGTGAAGTACGTTGTGAAATAATACTTGAGATCCTAAGAAAATTTTCAAACTTTTTACTAAGATATCCACCTCTACGATCTGATTGTAGGGCCTTTATCTTTTTACTAGTTTAATTTTTTACTTCAACTTTAAAGTCTTTGAACATTTCAAAAGATTCAAATGTATGTCTCATGAGATAAACAAATCCATATCTAGGCATATCATCTATAAAAGTTATGAAGTATTGATAACCTCATTGGGGCATTACATTAATGGGCCCACATACATCAGAATGTATGAGCCCCAATAGTTCTGTAACCCTAATCCCTTGTCCAACAAATGGTGACTTGGTCATTTTGCCAAAGATACAAGATTCACACGTTGGATATGAGTTAGAACCTAATAGGCCTAAAAGCCCATCTTTCTCCAACTTAGTGATTCTATCATCCCCATATTTGACTCAATCTATGATGCCACATAATTTTGGGATGTGAGTTATATCATGGTTTCTTATTATTATTTGACACACATAGATGTTTACTATCATCAACAATCATATTCAAAATGTAAAGACCGTTGACAAAATTATCAATAGCAATCAATTTATTTCTACAATAAATTTCACAAATATTATTCTTAAAAAAAAATCATAATTTTCTTTCACCAAGACAGGAATAGAAATAACTTTCTTAAATACTCCAGGTACACATAAACAATCATTTAAAACAAAATTATGTCCATGCGATAAAATTAAAGAAACAATGCCAATAGTCGTGGCTGCAACTCTTATCTTGTTCGTCACTTTTAGCACCATCTCATCATTCTAGAGTCTTTTACTTTGCTCCAAATCTTGTATAAAAGCACAAACATGAGTTCTTGCTCCAGAATTTAGAATACATTAAGAAGAAGAATAAGCAATGGAAAAATACTCGTGAACTATCATCATACCTGGTGCTTCCTTCTTTAAGGAACTGAGATAATCTTTGCAGTTCCTCTTCCAGTGCTCATCCTTGCCACAATGGAAACACTTTCCTTTAGCAACAACTTTTCTCTTATTCTTGTCAATCATCTTGGTTGCTTAGGTGACCTTCTTCTTTCCTTTCCCCTTCCTAGTCTTACTAGACGAGGACACGACCATCACAATGCCTGTCTTCATGTTGCCCTAGGCTGTTACTAACATGTTCATAAGCTCCGCAGAAGAACACTTAATCTTGTTCATATAGAATTTTGAAATAAAACTCCCATACGAATCCAACAAAGACTAAATGATCAGATATATCTGAAGATACAGATTCAACTTAACATCCAAGTCCTTCAACTTCTTCATCCAGGAGATCATTTTGAGAACATGGTCCCCAATTGATCCTCTAGGAGACATCTTTACCCGAAATAACGTTTTAGATATCTCATATCTTGCACTACGACTTTGCTCAACATACAACTCTTATAAGTGAGTAATAATCACATACGCATTCGGCATCTTATTATACTGTCGCTGCAACTCATTGCTCATAGAAGCCAGGATCTAACTCCTAGCGACAAGATCATCATCTCACTACTTAGAGAGTGTGTCTTTCTCCTCCTGAGTGATGTGCTCAACGATCGACTCAGGGATAGGCACTTCCAAGACATATGTGATCTTTTCCAAGTTCATAATCAATTTTAAATTTAGAAACTAGTCATTAAAGTTTGGTTCAGTTAGCCAATTCCTGTAAGAATTCTAGCAAGTGAGTGTAGTTAAGCCATTTGATATATTTGTAGAAAATAAGTAGATTATTAGATACTAGGAGGCCACTCATAATCCACAATTAAAGTGATTATAATGCAATCCTAAGTCCAATAATCTTGGACAAATATGGATATGAATACAATGAAAATAATAAGGCAAATGAACAAATATAATGATACAATTTTTACCACACTTGGAGAGAATGTCTCATTTGTTTTGGGCTCCAAAGATTTTACTTTAAGATTGAGCCTTGGATTGCTTGAAATGGATGCTTGAGATCTTGAGTATGCTTTAGGATGATAGATCTTGATAGTGCATTAGCCTTATTTAGAAATCTTTTGAAGATATATATACTTGAGCTTCCAACGGATCTGTAACGGTTAGAAAAATCCAACCGTTGGAGTCTGACAGTCGACTGTGTGACACCCATAGTCGACTCTCATTGGCCTACAATCAACTCCCATTCGACTGGCCAAAACCTACTATTGGCTACCTTGACTCTGCATAACACACAGTCGACTGTCCTTTACTAAGAGTCGACTCTCAGTCTAGATTTTTAGAAAAATAAAGATTTGCTTGATAATAGAATACGTAGCATGAATATATTACAACATATTTATATTTCTTTAGTTTAAGTAAAAAAGTGAACATTTACTTTAATACATAAATGTAAATAAGAAAGTACCCCCCATTTGGATTTAATAAAAATATCTAAAAAATTAAAATCAATAACAACAAGAAAGTAGAATTTTGCTTAATTTATATTTTAACTTCTATTTACTTTAATACGTAAATGTAAATAAGAAAGTATCCCTCATTTGGATTCAATAAAAATATCTAAAAAATCAAAATCAATAACAACAATAAAGTAGAATTTTGATTTTAGTACAAATTCGGGATTTGACGATTTTACAACCTTCAAAATACATACCTTCTATTATTTGAAAAATTCAGTAAAATTTATTTTAACAATAATGAATATTAGCTATCAAAATATTGGGAGATAATTTTTTAAAATGAAAATATTTTCTTATATGTCCCTTATAGTGTGCTAATATTCCACTTAGAACAAATAACATTTCTTGGTTCATTTTGATACACAAAATACTATAATACTTAAATTATACTTTCCAACATAAGACATATCAAAATTTCATTAGGGGATTTAAATATACCAAAAATAATTTTACTAAAATTATATTTTATTAAATATCAAAATACACACTAGGTTGATTGGAGCAATTTGGCTCAACAAGATACATATGATCGTCCTTAATTATAACGACCATATAGTATTCGTCCTTGATTATAACGACCATATAGTATTTTTGATAACCTAATCTACCAATGCACAAAATATCCATGACATTTTAGGTCTAAGGACTAATTGTACATTCGTAGTTAATATTGAATTATTGACCTGTAAGATAAAATCCATGTGATTTAATGTTAACAGTTCCGTTTAGTAAACTTGTTCCTATAACGAGCACCCACTCATCTTCCTTCTATATCTTATATAGAATGGTACGAAACTCACTAACCTTATCTTTTAGTAACTCATACTGAATAAAAAGAAAGACGATATGCCGGTCTTTACGAGTTGCAACTATATGTCACACTTATAGCATAACGTACTGTGAATTAAACGTCACAGTTATTCTTAACATTTAAGAATGATATATCCACTTTTTATTACACTAAAAGACATTTGTATGTTTAATTCAAACCATATTGTAATTTAAATTAAATATAAAATTTGTCATTAAATTGAATTTAAAGAGTTATAAGATTAAACCTTTTTATCACTAGAATTGATCTTAAAGACTTAAATAGGAGTGATAGTCCAATAACTTTATTGCGAGTGATGAGAGAAAAAATAAAATAAAATAAAATAAAATTTAGAACCAAAATTAACCCTCCTTTTATTTTATCATAAAAATAATTTTTATATGAAATGATTTAGGATAGATTAAAAAAACTTAATTTTTAGATTTATTATAATTTTATAATTAATTTTTAATTTTGATAATTTATTCACTGAATTTATAAGGTTATTACAGTTATAGAATGCCATAATAACGGTTAACTTTTATCATTAAAGGAAGACTTAGTAGTTTTTTACGTGAAAAGTGAGCAAAGCTATCGATTTAGTGGTTGAAGGAAGTTGATTGAAAGTTAATGTCCAATCACCAATCATATTTCTTAAATGTTTCAAGTTGAACATTTTTTAAAAGAATTAAATCAAACACCATGCTGTTTGATTTGAAATTCAAACAAGACATGCCCCTTAGTGACACACACACTCAACCCATGTAGGGACCGTGCCATTCGCTTTTGATAGAGGGGGCTTTACCGAAGGCAAATGATTGAGTGGCAGATTAAGTTTTGTAAATTAAATCAACAATATTCAATAAATCAGTCAAAAATATTTTTATTCTTAACTTTAATAGTGCATGTGAGTTAATAAAAGGTGAAAAATGATGTCGTGATGTTAATTTTTTAAAACTAAATATGGTTAAATTAGTGTTCTTTAAATAAAAATAAAAATAAAATATAAAAGATGATAAAAATTCTTGAGTCCAACACTTTTGTTGGAAAAGATAAATCGTGAAATGTATTTTAAAAAAATTAGAATTCGAATTCTTAACTCCTTCAAATGATATCAACATATTATAATCCGTTATTTAACATCTAAATTATGCCCACAATAATCATAAAAACTCTTGTCAATTGAAAATGTTGGATTTAAACGTGTATGGTGTGAATTAGTAGATTTGAAGAAGCACATTGACATTGCTAATAAGGCAGTCCTCCTAAGGTAGGGTTAAAAGTCAAAATTGGTTCCCTCCCCTGCCTACTCTATTTTATCCCTACCTTTTGGCCTTTTGGACGGATAAAACGAACGTTACGCTTTATTGGTAATCCCGTCACTATTCAATCCCAACGTCTCTCTCTATCTCTCACTCCCCCCCCCCCCTCTCCCCCTTGTCTCTAGGACTAGGAGCCTACCAGTGCAACGACAAAGTTCACGGATCCATCATCGTTCATCTGAGTCGGGAGAAGGTTTTCTAGGGTTTGAGTTTGTCGGTTTCGAATTCGATGGCTGCCGAGGCCTTGGACTGCGGTGTTCGTCTGGTTTCTGAACCATCGGAAACCCTAACGACTACTGCAGTAGAAGTAGACTCCCTTCCACCACCAGCAGGAGCAGAAGAAACTAAGGTTACTACTGGCCTTCGCGGAACCGCTACCCCGAACGAAAGCGATCCAGGCGGTTCGAGGAACAAGAAGATGGAGAATCCGAGGGCTGAAATCGACACTTCGGCCCCCTTCGAGTCGGTCAAGGAGGCCGCCACTCGGTTCGGCGGCTTCGGTTTCTGGCGACCCCGTTCCCACCACAAGCCCTCCGAATCTCAGGTCTGTGCGTGCTTGTGTGTGTAGTATTGAGGCCTTAGCTGTAGGGGGCCTTGAACTGCTATAAGTTATGAATTTCGTTTTCATTCTACATGTAAATTTGATTATTCTGCCTCTTGTTTATATATATATATATATATATTGGAATAGGGTTCCGAGCCTTTCGGGTACATTGTGCATTCTCGCAATTTCTTTCTTCTTTTTTGTTTTTTCTCTTTTGATTCTCTTCTGCTTGGATTTTGCTTATGTTTGACCAAGTGTCCCTCGTCAAAGAAAGGTTTGATTTTTTAATAAATAAATACGACTCTATTTATGATTGCAGCTACTTTTTTTATTCAGCGTGGCCTTCCGTTTGTTGATCTGATTCTTTTTTTGGTTCTTAAGTTTACTTACTAATTGCTTCTTTTTGTTTTTCAGAGTTTTTTCACGTTGCAATGCTGTACGGCTTCACAATATTCTTCATTTGCATCAGCGCATCTTCATTTGCAATAGTCTTCTGATTCTGATTTTTTTTCTGTTTGACGTATATTCGCAAGCTGCAGTAGGAGTATTAATCTCTGTTTCTCCATGTAAACGAGTTATAAATCTCATTTGTAACTTCCAATTTTTGGTTACATTCAGAAATATGTAAAGAAAGTCATAATGGACTCTGCAGGACCTAGGATCAAGCTTAGCAGGGGATTTTTGCTGAGTTTGGCTGTTTGACTCTAGCTTTTGAAATACATAAATTAAAATTTACCCAAAAACAACCTTGAATCTTGATAAACTACAATTATTTGTACTATCCAAAATGTGTAATTTATTCTTCCATTGGGGTGTTCTTGTTCTCACCAAATAATTTGTTAATCAGACACTACCTAATTGTTATTCCACTCTGCAGTTGCATTGTTATAGGAAATCTGATTTATTTTGATTTTGGTTTTTCATTTCAGCTTTTATTTTTATTAAGATATGTTTAAATTTCTCTAGATTTTAGCTTTATCTTTAGTAAGATTTCATTATCTTTTGTTTTTAATAACATGCATTAGTATTTTAATCAGTAGGCGATTGATTTGGAATATGGTTGAGGTTTTGTCCCTTTGATGAATTCTCCCTTTCCCACTCCTTGCGGCCCCGCATTGCGTGGTTTGCCTTTCAACCCTATGATTTTTTGGAACTCTGTTGCATATTTTTTTAGTACCAACACTTCTGCAGTAAATGTGGATAGAGTAGCAGTACTCTCCTGGTTTTTATTTTCTTATGAAGACTTATATTTGTTCCACTAAAAACATAAACAATCAAACACATATCCTTCCCCCGCCCAACACACACGTGCAACAGAAAAGGTATCCCATAAGCTGCTTGTAGTCATCATAATTGCCATCTTATGTACTATCCAATATGTTGAATAGTAATCTGGTTCTCTGATATGTTTAAAGCCTACCTTGGCTGTGAAACTATAGATGATCATGAACACCCTAAAAATGTTTTTCTAGCTCCCCATCTTTTCTTTCATCTCCTTGTTACAGCTGTTGCCTCTGCTCATTCTTTATTTGGATGATAATACTTCATTTTTCTTTGGTACACGGCTTACATTTGGCACACGGCTTACATTTGGCACATGGCATACATTTTTCTAAATGATTGTTCCTGTGATATTTTGTAAATGGCATCCTCCAGGTTACAGGCTAGAGTAACTATTTTGTTTCTTTTACATTGGAGCCTTGCATGTTCTTATAAACCCAATTGTGACTATCTTAATCCAGTGCATGATGATTATTTTTTTTAGGATTTTTCTTTTACCTAAAATCAATATGCAGTCTATGAGGTGAACTTCCTTTGCAGTTAAGTGCTACTGCTGCCACAGTAGATTTAGGAACAGATGGCCCCTCTCTAGAAGAATGAAATGTAAATCTGTTTCTGGAATGGTTGACCTTTGCGTCAACTTCTTAATTTTTCAAATTGTAACCCCATTCCATGAACATTCTGTTGGGTCCACTTTCCTCCATAAGTAAAAGATAATCCTTACCCAAAATCTATTTTTATAATTTTTGTTTAGATTTGAGGACCCTTGTTCTATACTAAAGACCAGCTAAATGTTAACGCAGGCTAAATGCTAGTAGAATTTCCTTCATTTGATTTTATGTTGATTTTTTCTGCACTAGTTGATGGCTGACAAGCTGTTGATCAATGGCAGTATTACATTGAAGCGGTTGACATTGCCAAAGTGGAGGAACGGACTTCAGAATTGGAGAAAGATCTTATTGCAAAAGAAAGAGAAACACTCGATGTCTTGAAAGAACTGGAAACAACTAAAACAATTGTAGAAGAACTAAAGCTAAAGTTACAGAAAGAAGCCTCAGAAGTGAATGTAGCCTCCAATCCAAATTTAGATGCTAAGAATGTAAATCCCGGTGTTGAAGTAACAGAAAAAAGGAATCATCAGAATCCCGATGGTGGTATCCAGGATCCTTCTAATGCTTTCAGCCTCTGCCCCTCTTCAGCTCCGGGATTCATCTTAATGGAATTGAAACAAGCCAAGTTGAACCTTACTAAAACCACAAACGATCTGGCTGACATTCGTGCCACTGTTGAATCCTTTAACAAGAAGATAGAGAAGGAAAGACTTTCACTTGAAAGGACTCGGGAGAGGTTATCCTTAAATTCCTCAAAAATTTCATCACTCGAGGAAGAGCTGAAAACAGCAAAAATGAAGCTACAAGTGGCTCAAGATGCTGAAGCTATAGCTGATTCAGATAATCCCATCAGTATATCAAGCGAACTTCAACGATTGAGTTCTGAGACAGAACAATACAAGAAAATGGGAGAAGCAGCAAAGTCAGAAGTTTTAAGAGCAATGACTGAGATTGAACAGACAAAAACTAGGATTAAAACTGCTGAAATTAGATTGGTTGCAGCCAAGAAAATGAAGGCAGCTGCTAGAGCCACTGAAGCTGTTGCTCTTGCTGAGATCAAGGCCCTATCAAGCAGTGAAGTCCTTGCTGAAGCTAACCAACTGAAGCCTGAGCAATCAAGTAATGAAGTCTTCTCTGAAGCTAACCAACCAAAGCCTGAACAGGTTACTCTTTCATTTGATGAATATTCATCTCTAACCTCAGAAGCTCGAGATGCAGAGGAAGCTTCTAACAGGAAAGTAATTGATGCCATGCTTCTGGTTGATGAAGCAAATTTATCAAAATTGGAGATTTTGAAGAGGGTAGAAGAAGCTACAAAGGAAGTCAAAAACAGCAAGGTGGTCTTGGAAGAGGCTCTGAACAGAGTGGGGGCTGCAAATAGAGCAAAATTGGGAGTTGAAGAGGCTCTAAGGAAATGGAGGTCTGAACATGGTCAAAAAAGACGTTCGGTGCAGAAATCTACCAAGTTCAAGAATTCTTACCCTTCTCAGCTCCGGAAAGACTCTCATCTGCTTGATGTAAATGGATCGAGTCTTGTTGATGATGACACAAAGCCAGTGTTGAGGCCAACCCTGTCCATTGGGCAAATACTAAGCAGGAAGCTGCTTCTGACTGAAGAATTTGAGAATGGATTGCAGGTAGAAAAAGGTTCATTTAAACGAAAGATTTCACTAGGTCAAATGCTTAACAGACCCAATGGTGATGCATCCTCTATGTGGAAGGCTGAGAGGGAAAGCAGCCTCAAGCAGCTGCCTGTCAAGAGAAAGAAGTTTGGGTTTGCTAGGCTCTCGGTCCTTGTGAGGAAACAAAGTAAGAAAAAGAAGAAGCCAAGTCCTAATCCGCTATGCCGGGGCGGGTATTAGTCCATTGCTTCAGATCTAGAACTGACTCCATAGTTTTATCTTTTTTCTTTTTGGTTGTTTGATTTATTCGTCCCCTGTGATTGTTTACTTGATGGCGTTTTTGAGTGTCCTCTTTGACTTAGGTGGCTAGTCATGCCTTTCCCTATGTTTATTATGGATGTATGGCAGTTATTTTCCACTTGCCTGATTGCCAAATGATGGAGTATGGAATTCTAGTATCAAAAGGTTGGTGCACTCTCTGGAATGGACTGTTCCATTTGGTGTATGTGTTCTGAATAGTTGGTGTTTGTGTCTTCTGCTAGATGAGCAGTTGGTGTATGTGAGGAGATATATATTCTTTGGCTTATTTGCCTCTCTGGTCCCTAAACTATAACTCTCAACTAATAGTTATAACAGTTACATTTTTTTTTTTTGGCATTAGTCGTTACAGACAGGAAAAGGAGCAACTCCGTGAGATGTCTAAGGGAGATCAAACATGTTGGAATTATGATGCATAATCACGTGCATTATATTAAACATCACAAAGATAAGTACCTAGTTAATGCAGAAGGCAGGTCTTTAAGCCTTCTTTTACCGTTAGCCTCCTTATTGATTCTGGTCAAGCTTGTAATCACAATATAGAGAACACATTCCTAGCACAATTCACATACTGGCAACACTCTTGATATTGCATATTTCACTGTTTATATGATGTCTCTGATATTTTGAGTCCCAGACGTTTTGCAGAGGGCTATAATTATAGGGGAGAAAACTTTAATTGATAAGATTTAGGAGATTAAGATCAACTACAATTTTATTTTCAATTTTATCTCACTTAGAGATAATATCCTGTTATCAAATTAAGTAAAGAATTTATCTCATCCAATCTCAACCTAGTCGACCCAGTCGAGAGCTTGACATATAGAGTCAACTCTCACTCATAAAAGTTGACTTCTGAGACCGAAAAATAAAAATGAACAAAAAAATGCAATGCAAATTAACAATATTTGCATCTAACCAATAAAATGCCATTCCTTGAAAGATTTTTGGAATAAATCAAGCTCCAAATGAACACCTCAACAAGATCCGTTAATATTTAAGAAATTTTTACAAAATGTTTGAAACCAAAAAGAGAGACCCATTTTATTAGAAGACAAGATATTGTAACAATGGAGGAAACAAAGTGTGCTCAAAATTGAGAGATAATTAATAAGAACTTGCATAAGAAAATGAGATGCAAGGAGAACTTACCTTAATGATGCTCGAATCAAGAGAAGTAGAAATATCCAATCACAATATATGGCCCTCACCCAGGTCCTGTAACACCCCAATTTCTGGGAGCGTTAGGTAACGTAAGATTCCGGGGATATATATATATTTTTTTCAACAAACAACAGAAACTCAATATAAACCGTTCTTCGAAGATCCCGTTACATCTTCTCAGTATATCAACTATGAACCATCAATAACTAAGATAGGTTCACTAACACAAATGTGGAAGCTAGATCGAAACCTTAACAGGTCATAACCGAAACTGAAACCACTTTATTTATAATATAAAGTTGCACCAACGCTTACATGATGTTCTCAAAATAAACAACATAACTAAAAGGACATAATATAAAATATTCTTTAATCGCCGTCACTTCTCGGCAATTCCTTTTCCTTTCGTACTACTGCCTTCACCTGGAACGTTTGAATATTCCAGGGACATAGTCCAAATTAGATGTTGAATCATCTAAGTGAGAGTTCAAAATCACATTTTTCATGAAAGAATGCAAGACATGAAATAAACCAATACACTCGGTAAGCCCTAGCCCAAGAGAATCCCACGCGCTTAACCCTGCCACGGGAAAAGAGTAATTTCTCTAAAAGCTATGCCACCACACCGACTCGACGACATGACGACACGACGCGATTCTAGCTTAAATGGGGCTGCCAACGCATCTCACCAGAATACGTTCTCACCTTAAGCATCCAGGAACCACCATACAATCCAAACTCCAAAATTTCACATGGACCACCTAGTCATCCTAGTGTAACTTTCCTAGCTAAACGGCCTGGCACGAAAATCAAGGCGGCTATCTTGATATGCACACTAGCATCAGATACCCCTATTATTCCGTCACGCCCTTGGAAAATTACGGCTACACTATCCAGACAACATCTTAGGCTGACATCCCACATGAACAACACTGTATGGACCACCTAATCGTCCTAGTGCAATTTCCTTGACCAAACGGTCTGGCACGAAAACCAAGGCAACTATCTTGACATGCACACCAGCATTAGATACCCCTATTATTCCGTCACGCCCTTGGAGAATTATGGCTACACTATCCAGATAACATCCGAGGCTGACATTCCATACGTACACACAAAACTCAAGACAATGCCATATTTCACAATTCAATGCATCATATAAACAACATTTTATAAAATGCAATGCACCAGTTCAAAACGTTTAGGGATAAACCTCCCTCATAAAAACCAACCGTCACCGATTACCATTTCAATGCACAAAACTATTTTGCATGAAATCCACAACACATTTAGGAAACACAAACACCAAGTTTTAGGGTAAACTACTCACCTCGACATATTTGGATCGCCTCGATCCTCGTGCACGACCTCATTTTGCGTGCCCAAACACAAGCACTTGAACTTACAGTCAACCTCGAACCACAACACTTCCTAAACACCACAATTAATTAATGAAGCATTAAAATCCATTTTTCTCAAATTTTCCTTAATTTCCTCTATTTTCTCCCATTTTTCACCTTGGTAATTCCAAAATAATTATTTCCTCAACTATTTTCCAAAATATTTCAATACAGAAAATTCTAAAATAATTAAACAAAAATTCTGGAATCGAAATTACCAAAAACCCCTTGCTCACGCGCCCTCACGCGCTAGGCGTGTGTGTGAGGGTGAAGGCTGGCGCGTGACTGCATGTGTCACCGTCTTCTTCCTCGAGCCAGTCGCAGGCGGTTGCTCCGATGACCTCGAAACCGGTATCCCCTTAAAGCCCTTCTTCAGTCGATCACAACCCCACAAAAATCAGGCAGAAAGGCCACCAGAAAATGCCTCGAAAGGCGAGTTGCAGGTCGCGGTGGCGGTCCGCCTAGGGCTTTCCGACCGAGCTTCAATCGGCCACCAAACGAACACGAAAATACCTCAAAATGCTCCCAAAATGATCCTTGATGCCTTGCGACCAAAAGCCCTCTATCAAAGCTCCAAAAATCATCCAAAAACGCGGTCGATTTCTTGCAAAAATTTAGAAACCCTCAGCCCCCATTTTATAGCAATTTTCGGCCACTTTTCGTCCAATCACCGGCCAAGGTTTGGCCACCAAGCATCCTTACGCCGTATAGCACCTCCCCCAAGCCACCCTCGGCCGTCCCATCGTCGAAAACGGGCCACGTGCGGTGGCAGTGCAACGGCCGTTTTCCCTTTGTGTTCACACTGCCAGACTTTGGTTTATTGCATTTTCACCCCCCTGATTTTATCAAATCTCATTTTGGCCTTTTCCTTGATACCCTTGATCTTCCCAACACCATCACTAAGTCCCACAAGTCTTGTACTTTTCACTTGCCCCTTGAAACTTCTGAATAATTACCGTTTTGACCTTCCATGGGCAAAATTAGAAAACTGCACTTAGGCCCGGCTGGTCGATTTAACCCTAAATCCATTCGATTCAACCCGAAATCACTTAAGGGTTGTTTTATACAATAAATATTAGTCCTTGACATGCTCCGTTGACTTTCTGGATGTCTCCTACGTCGATTCGATTTCCTCAGCCCGGCCGACAGCTGTACCGAAAACTGTTCCCGATCCAATTTATTTCATCACTAAAAATCACAATTTAAATCACTCGTCAATACTATACAATTTTCCTTAATCTTCTAGGGTCTAGGGTACTTCCCCTAACTGATTCGGCTGCCTAAAGCTGTGATAGTGTACCTTAAAATCTCATTTTTTCGCAAATTCCAACTATACCATTCATTAAATATCATTTATATCCTCATACCATTCCCGGGTATTACAAGTCCCCAAAGAACCAGAGTGGGTGCGCTACTAAAATAAAGACAACCTGGGCCTGGAAGAACCTGTCGTGCATGCAACTAGTAAATACCAGAAAAATTGATAAAGGAAACTTGCCATCCCGACATGAATATCAAAACCACAACCTACTATACAATAGCTAATCTCTAGGCTTACATAGCCTAGGCATGCATAACATACATCACCGATACTCTGGCCACAAAATACAACATAATCCATACAAACCCAAATAAACTGAAGAAAGATACAATCAGGAAGCGACAAAATGCACAAAAAGAAACCCCAGGCCAACAATTGCCACGTCTGCATGGTCCTGTACACCGCCTAACCCTAAAGTCAAGAACCACTAGACTTGCCTACAACTGGGTCCTTGCCTTTACTTGTAATGAAGAGAAAACAATATGAGTCCAAATGACTCAGCAAGCTCATAAAGAAAGGAAGGACGGATAGAGTAAGTGCTAAGAGTAAACCTGTATCTCAAATGCATAACAAATCGGAACTCATGCATAACATGGTTGTAAGTTAAAATCATAATATGACATACATAATATACAATTAATCATTATGCCCATAATCATAAAACTCATGTAAATCACATAATACTGTAATTAAATACATACCTGAATCCATAACAGAAAATATCGTAATGAGAAATATCAGTTGAAGACGAAATGTCAGAATCTGGTTTCTCCCCCTTGACCTCAACCGTAATGATGGAATAATATGACTGTAATTGCTTTTTATTATATTGGGTAAGGAGAGGACCAAACCCCTTATTTATAATAGTAGAAGTAGTCTCATATCAAGACTCTTATCAGTTATCATTATCATCATCTTCTAAACCAAATAGAATTAGGATTAACCATTATCTTATTAAATTCTTATATTTATCTTATCAGATTAATACAATTATATCTGATAATAAACTTGATTATCTCATCAGATAAATACTATAATATCTGTTGAGATATTTACATTAATTATCATGTGAGCCACAAGATAATTCTTACATTCTCCCACTTACCTCATATGATATTACCTTTATGATTTAATAAGAAAGAACATAATGTGCACAAATAATCATACTTTAATTCTCTTTATTTTGGTTACCATAATGTCATTATTAAGTTAAAATATTAATGCGGGTCATGGCGGTTGTGAGTCAATTCTTTCTAACCTAGTCTCTTCCGTGTACCACAACACTAACTTCCAACTTAACATGACCTTTAATGAAGATGATAATGACGGTCAAACTTTAATTATTCCTGTCAACTTTATTCTAAGCAGTTATGTATACAAATAGAAAACAGGAATATCAAAAACATATGAAATCAAAGTGTCAAATGCATAAACTTTAATAGAGTCAAATTACATAATACCCAAAATACCCATCCTTTCAACATATTTATTAAATATTTTTGTGGCAATCATTTTGTCATAGGATATGCTATCATAAGGTTGGTGCTAATATACTCTATTGACATTGTATGTTTATGAACTTCTTCTTTAACGGCCAAGTATTTAATTTCCATATGCTTGGCACCCTTGGAATACTTGTCGTTTTTAGAGAAGAATACTGTTGCAGAGTTATCACAATAAATTTTCAGCGGTTTGGAATACTGTCGACAATCTGAAGCCCTGAAATAAAATTTCGTAGCCATAAACCATGAACGGTGGCCTCAAAGCAAGCCACGAACTTAGCTTCCATAATGGATGCAACGATGACAGACTGCTTCGCACTTTTCCATGAGATTGCTCCTCCGACTAATAGGAACAAGTAGTCGAATGTTGATTTTCTGGTATCAACACATCCGACGAAATCCGAATCTGAATAACTAATCACCTCAATATGATCGGATCTTCTATAAGTGAGCATGTGATATTTAGTTCCTTGCAGGTATCTGAAAATCTTCTTTGTAGCTTTCCAGTGATCAAGGCTTGGATTACTTTGATATCTGCCTAGAACCCCGACAACGAAGCTTATGTTTGGTCTAGTGCAAGTTTGAGCATACATTAGGCTCCCAACTGTAGATGCATAAGGAATATTTCGCATTTGCTTTTGTTTCAATTCATTTTTCGGGCATTGCATAAGGTTAAATTTATCCCTCTTCTGAATTGGAATTACCCTTGATGAGCATTTATCCATATTGAATCTCTCTAGAATTTTATTAATATATGCTTTCTGAGACAACCCTAACAATCCTTGTGATCTATCATGGAATATTTGTATTCCTATCACATAAGTTGCCTCTCCCATATCTTTCATTTCAAAATTCTCAGAGAGATACTTCTTGGTTTCATGTAATAAACCAAGATCATTAGCAGCAAACAGAATATCATCAACATACAGGATTAGAAAAATAAATTTCCTCCCACTAACCTTCATATATATATATATATATATACACTGATCAACGGTGTTTTCCTGAAAGCCAAAAGATGTAATGGTATTATTAAACTTTAGATACCATTAGCGGGAGGGTTGCTTAAGTCCGTATATTGATTTCTTTAATTCACACAATGTGTTCCTTTCCTTTAACTGAAAGACCCTCAGGTTGATCCATATAGACCTCTTCCTCCAAATCCCCATTAAGAAAGGTAATTTTTACATCCATTTGATGTAATTTCAAATCATAATGAGCCACTAAAGCCAAGACGATTCTAAGAGAATCTTTCTTAGAGATTGGTGAGAAAGTCTCTTTATAATCGATGCTGCCTTTCTGAGTAAAATCTTTGGCAACAAGTCTGGCTTTATGCCATTCAATATTTCCTTTAGAGTCACGTTTGGTCTTAAAGACCCATTTACATCCAACTCTTTTATACCCTTCAGGCAATTCAACGAGATCGTAGACTTGATTTTGATCCATAGATTTTAATTCTTTTTTTATGGCACCTAACCATTTAGTAGAATCATCACATTCCATGGCTTGCTTAAATGAAACTGGATTGTTATCAATTCCTAAGTTAAATTCAGACTCTTGTAGATAAATCACATATTCATCAGAAATATCAGATTTTCTGTTTCTTTGAGATCTCCTTAATGCCATTGCTTGTGGTTCAACTTCTACCGATTCATCATGGAGTGTTTGTTGTTCTTGACTGTTATTTGGTTGGATTGCAACTTGAGGAACAACAACTGTTGTTGTGGCATAGATTTTTCGAAAAATGTCCACTCGGGGTGTTTCTAATTATTAAATTCAAGCGGACGTATTTTTAACGAGTAATTCCAAGTGAGAATATTTTTTTCGAAGAATAAATCATAATTAAATGACAAATAACACTTATAATATAAATATTCATGATTTTGAGGATAAAATATTCCAAGGAAAAACATGGCACTATTCCCTATAAATTGCATATTAAACGAGTTGTTGGATTTTTTTGGGGCACGATTCCCAAAGCTCCTCTTTGTCTCCTTCCCGTAGCATCCTTGCGGCACAATGGGGCCTTGCGGCATTCCTTCTTCTTCCCGCATTTCCTTGCGGCACAATGGTAGCTTGCGGCATTTCCTTGCAGCACAATAGTGCCTTGCGGCATTCCTCCTTGTGGCAGCCTGCTGCAATGCTTCTTCTTCCTGCAACCGCCTTGCGGCGCAATGGGGGGCTAGCGGGCTTGCGGCAGTCTGCTGGTGGTTTGTGGCATTTTCTTGCTGGCTTGCGGCAGTCCGTTGGTGGCTTACGACATATCCCTGCGGCACCACAATTCTTCTTGCGGCAACATCATATCCTTGTCTTGCATCTTCTCTTGCGGTAGTCTGCCGCTAGTCTCATTCTTGCGGCCACATGCTTGCGGCACAATGGTGCCTTGCGGCAACACACGTTTCTTGCGGCAGCTAATTAATCTTCTTGCGGCAGTTCATTGTTGCGGCACTTCATCCTTGCAGCACACTAATTCTTCTCGCGGCATTTTGCAGCACCCTGAGTCTTCTCTAGCCAATTCATCCTTGCAACAGTGTGATGGGCAGCACCAAAGTATTATTTTCCAAAAACAAAATAGCAAAGCAGAAAACGGAAGGATGTGATTATTCTTCCTGAAATGTGGTGCGCTGTAAATTCTTCCCGAAATAGCAGCCTCTTCCCGGACTCTCCTTCTCGGTTGGGATCTCATCCCAACGCAGCAAGCGGAACAGCAAGCTTCGCTTGCTGAATGTTCTCCTTCCCTGTTATTTTCTTCTTCCTGGCAGATTCTAGCTAGACGCGTGGCCACCTGATCTTTCCCTTGAGTTGCTTCAGCCACCCAGTTTCCTCCCATCTTGCCACGTGTGCTCCATGCCATCATTTCCTTCCACATACAAGCAATACACATGCTGCCACCATCTAATTGCTATACTTCTATAATATACAAATAAAATAATATACATGATTTAAGTTCCAATTCCTCAAGCCATGATGTCCCGCGGGCTCTCTAATAAATCTCTTTGCCTATGATGTACATATAATATGCATATATATATATATATATTCATATAATGTGCATGCAAGCCACTACCTCCCTCAAGCAAGTGCCCATGGGGCCCCACCTTTGTGGTTTGTCCCCCATAATCTCCCATTGCAATGCGCCCATGATGAACATCCAACATACACCCACGTATGTCATGGACTCAAGTAATAACCCAATGGGCCCCTGCCATTTCCTAATGGAATTATATAATATATGAATATTACATGAATATAATTGAATAATTATATAAGGTGTATGCAATTGAATAATTATATATGATGCGAGTAATTAATTAAGTTAAGTGGAGAAGAATTAATTAATTATATTGTGACTCCTCTTGAAGGAATTTATCCTCACCTTGTACAATTGGGATCTCATCTCGAAGATATATCAAATTTAGAGTAATAGATAACATCTAGAAGTATCCTGTCAACCTAGAGCTTCATCTGGCTAGGCCCCTTAGAGGCCAAGAATCTACTCTGGCAGTTTACCGTAAGGTCCACCTTTTCCCGGAGGACTCCCTAAACAATTAAGCCCTTCAGGGGGATTTCTCTTAAGCCTACCCGAGTGCTCGTGACATGATTAGACCATTTCTTGTCAGGAAAGATACACATTAATATTTGTTAATCATCTCTTTTATTTATTAAATTATTTTATTTCCTATACTAACTTAAGCATCGGAGGGCATACGCGGGTGAGGAATCCCCACGTGTCTTCTGACTTGTTCTTGTGAGTGCAGTTATACCCCAAATACGCAAGAGGTTACTCTCGGATAGATTAATCTATTACCAAAAATACCCTTGAGGGTTTATCCAAGACCCCCGAAGAGATAATAGGAGACCGGAGCTACCTGACGCACACTTCCACAAGCAGACACCTGCCAACTGTTCGTTTTGCTCTACCGCAACTCTAATATTACCACATTACAAATTATAATTGTTGTATTTTTTACAACAACAACTGTATTAGTCTTGGGCATATGAACTTCCACCCTGACTTCTTGAATGCTGACATTATGCATTCTATCACTCTCACTAATTTCACCATTTTCAATGAACCTGACGTTTCTAGTTTCAACAATCCTAGTACTGTGATTAGGATAATAAAATCTATACCCCCTGGACTTTTTTGGATATCCAATGAAATAATCACTGGTAGTTCTAAAGTCCAATTTCTTTTCATGTGGATTATAAACCCTTACTTCTACTGGGCAACCCCAAACATGTAAATGCCTTAAATTAGGTTTCCTACCCGTTCACAGTTCAAAAAGAGTTTTTGGAACTGCCTTACTAGGAACCCTGTTTAGCAAATACATAGCAGTCTTTAATACATACATCCACAAGGATAAGGGTAAAGATGAGTGACTCATCATACTCCTAACCATTTTCATTAGGATACGATTATGCCTTTCAGAAACACCATTTTGTTGTGGTGTACTTGGCATTGTGTATTGAGCACAAATACCACGTCTTTCAAGGAATTTGGTAAATAGTCCTGTGCATTGACCTGATTCATCAAATTTTCTATAATATTCACCATCTCTATCTGACCTTACAAGTTTCACATTTTTATCTAATTGTCGCTCAACCTCTTTAATATACACCTCAAGTGCATCGACAGATTGAGACTTATGGTGCAATAGATAAGTATAACTGTAACGTGAAAAATCATCAATAAAGGTGATAAAATATTTTTCTCCACCAAAAGATGGAGCATCAAAAGGCCCACAAATATCGATGTGTATAATTTTAAGAAGCTGTGTGCTTCTTGTGGCTCATTTCTTAGTCTGTTTTGTTTGTTTGTCTTTAATACAATAAATACACACTTCAAGGTCAGTAAAATCTAAATATGGAAGGATTTCATGCTTTATTAATCTTTCCATCATTTCTTTAGATATATGACTCAAATGTTTATGCCACAAGTAAGCTGAATTTTCATTAACTAAACTGCGTTTAGTACCAACATTATGATGCAAGGTCATCAGAGTCTCAGCAAACACATTATCAAGTTTAAACTTGTAGAGACCATCACATAATATATCAGAACCAATAAAACTATTATGTTTGAATAAACTAAAAGATCCAGAAATTTAAAAGAAAAACCATCTACATCAAGTTTCTGTAATGAAACTAAGTTTTGAGTAAATGTAGGAATATAAAGTGTAACGACCCGTTAGGGGGTTTAGGTGTTTTCGAGTATTTTATTATGGGCTTAAAAAAAAATTTTGCTTTAATTAATTGAGGATTGAAAATATATTTTTTTTTTATGAAATAAAGTGTAAGTGGAAATAAGAATTTAGTAGCCCATCTAAATGGGATCCAAAAATGTGGGGAAAGTCCAAGTGGATTGGGCTATTGTGATGTGTTCAAAAGTTTTAATTATATTGGCTTGGATTATGATAATTTATTTGGGTTGATGAGTTGGGCCATGGAATAGCCCACGGTATGGGCTGAGCCCAATTAGGAAATGAGATTTGAAATTTTTGAAAGAAAATAATCACAAAATAAATTGGCCATCAAATGCCAATAGTGCCCTTGGTCTTTCTTTTGACTACTATAAAGGTGAGGGGCAATCTGGTAATTTGACAGGATGCAGCATGCAAGCTTGTAACCCTCTCCTTTTTCCCTCTGTTGCGCCCGAAGCTTTCCTCTTCCATGTAACCTGCCAACGTCTAGCTTTTTTCACCTGCCATATCTCATTCTTCATCTGCATCTTTTTATTTAACATTTCATCATAGCACTTCATCTTCTTCTCCCACTATCTGTTGCGTCTGGAGCTTCAAGGCAGAGTCCTAGCTTCTCCTTTGTTGGAGCGACTCCATCAGGCAAGTTCTTCTTGCACTCATCCTTTATTTCGGTGCAAGTTCTCTTATTATTTCTTGTTCCCGTGCGAGTCCCTATCTCTCAGCCTTGTTAAATTAGTCATTGTGAGTGATTATATATGCTTATATATATATAGATATATAAACGTCTCTTGCTGTATGTGATGCCCCTTTTGTTGTTGTGTCTTTGGATTCTCTACTTGTTTTCTCATGGTCTCATTGATGTCTCTTTGGGGTTTAAATCATCCCAAGTTTCTTTCAGGAATGGCATTTATACAACTAGAAAAGAATGATGAACGTTGTTCGTTCTACATTTGAAAGAACAGTGTATTACATGTACATATATATATATATATATATATACGGGGATCTTATTTGAATGATTCTTGAGAAGTCATGTGAGTAACATCTGAAGGGTGTGTGTCTCATCCGAGCGAGTTTGTATAAGGGTAAAAGAATGTGGATAGCCTCATCTAAGAATATATATAAAACCCATCAAATGCTACACTCAAAGATAGCCATATCTGGACAAATTGCAATAGCAGCAACTTCAAACCCAATTTCGACCTTCATGAGTCCCGAATCTCTTAAAACTAAAAACATGTAAGTTGTAGATATTTTTCTTGGCTTTCCATATCATCTTGAATCAGCTCAATCGGAGCTCAGACGAGAAAGTTATGCCCTGTTTACCAAGCAATGTCGAATCTGTCCAGAATAGTCCCATTCGAATGAGATCCGAATGAGTTCCTCCCTCATTCGAATGAATTTCATGATTTACTGTTCATATTGCTGTGATTTTTGCCTAACATTCGAATGCATCAGTGCCCTCATTCGAATGAATTTCCCTATCATTCGAATATGTTAGAAGTCATTCGAATGTGCCTCTTAAAACTTGCAATTTGCTGTAACAGTTCTGACCATACTTCATTCTTTTGGGTATATTTTTCTGTGATGATATCCGATTTAAGATCCGTTTGATGCGTTGGAAACTAGACTTCATAGGCTTCGATTCAATATATTATTTGAATGATTTGGTTATGGTTTGGGCCCGTATCAACCCGATTAATTTCTGTCATGAAATCTGTTCGTGTAATCCGACCACCTGGTGTTCTTGGGCCTATAACTTTCTCTTCCCATTTCCAAATTGATATCCGTTTGTTGGGTTATAAACTAGACATTCTAGGCTTCATTTTGATATATTACCCGTATTATTTGGCTTTAAATTGAGTCTGTAATGACCCCGTCATTCTTGGATAAAAATCTGAAAATTTTACTGTTTGAATCGCCTATATATATATCATAAGCCCATTCGAATGGCTAGGCTGCCATTCGAATGGTGTGCCCTTAATCCTGAAGATCCATTCGAATTTCAGCTGTCCCATTCGAATGCCCTTGACTTATCCGAATGATACTTTCAGATCCTATTCGAATTGATCTGCATATATGCATATAACTCATCTGAATGCCTCTTAACCCATTCAAATCATACTCACCTATATTTATATACGTCATTCGAATTGCCTCACTGTTTCATTTGAAACCCCTTGCATATGTACCTTATAACCATACGAATAACCCCAACTGTATTTGAATACCATGCCTTAAATCCAAATACCTTTGCTGGCCTTTGAATATCACACTCCAAATTCAAATGAACTTTATACATGCCTATATATATATATATACCTATTAAATAGCAACTTAGCACGGTCATCTTCTGGAAATCAAATTGCCTTAAGCTATACACTCTTTTAGCAAATCAAAGCCAAATCTGATAGTAAATAAGAATATGCAAGCGTGACCATGGTAAGTGTATTGAATGCAATTTATCTATTTTAAATGATCCCAAAAATATCCAAATTATGAGATGCCTTAGTGAAATTCCTTTTAAATATTTCTCAGAATATGGTCATCAAATTAAACACTCACTGTTTGTGTAAAAGATCAATACTACCTTGTCAATGAGCAAACACGCATGGTGTGGTATTTTAATTGCATGGGGACTAATCATGAAATTGAGCTATGAGCACAAATGCAAGTAAATGCATACTGTCACTTGTTAAATGAAGTCACAAAATATCATATGATGGGAAAAATAGTTATTAAATCTATAATACTCCTCAATTGGCGAATCAAGATTTAACCTTCAATAGCATTTCTCAAATTATTCTGATATTATAACTTACATGAATCATTTGTGTCAAAGGTTACATCTTGAATGTGGAAAATGTTGAAGTAAGATATGTTGAATCTATTTGATGATGGTAAATACCTGGTATGGGTAAGTGGTGTTGAAAGTATGAATATTGAGGAAACAGAAATTTAAATGCATGTGATTGGAAAATGCATTCATGTTCATGTTATGTATATATTTTGCGCACCTATTATTTTGCGCGGAGGGAGAAAAGGTACCCTAGAGCACCTGACGCGGGACGAGGTGGCCATAGCCCGGTAGGTTGGCTCCATATTTATTTGTGAGATTATATGAAACTTATGCACTTTTGCATGCATTGGTTTATGGCTTGAGAGCTAGGAAAATTGATATTGATAATGAAATGATGCACTCTGGCATGTATTGATTGATGGCCTGCGAGCCTGTGAGAATTAATAATGACATTGAAATTTTATGCACATTTGCATAGTGATACATGGTGACATGATACATTGAGTTGAATTGATAATTCATGAATTATGAATCTTATATATAATTGTGGAGTCCTTGATTACTCTTCTTGGTGTCATCATGTTCTTGGATCCTATATATTGTTCATTGTTTCTCGAACTTGCTGAGCCTTGTGGCTCACTTGATCTTCTTTGCCATTCCAGGTAAGAAAAAGACGGTTATTAGGGGCGAGTCCAGTAGGACTGCAGCCCAGGGATAGTGGTGTACAGAGACGCGTCCTGGCTTCAAAGATCCTAGTTAGTTATTTGGTGATGTTTATAGTGATGAGGATTTGTTATATTTATTGGCATTTGAGCCTCTTAATATTTTGTATGGCCATCGAGCCTAGAGGTATGAGATATTGAGAATGTAATTAAATCTTATTTAAACTTCCGCTGCTAGAAATGAAATGAGTTGTTGTGTGAGTTCAGTTTTATTCTATATCATTTATGTAAGGACCTTCTTTCGAGTATCCTATTCTAAGCGGGAATATTCGAAAGCGGGCCTTACATAAAGAGTTTCTAATAAATCTAAGTAATGTCCGGTATCCAAAATCAAACAGTAAGTGCCAATGCCTTCAATATGAGCTTTACTTTTATTCCCCATGAACATGAAACTTTCATTTGGCCTTATGGTTCGGATCATAAGGAACCCCTACATCGTATTAGAAATATGAGTAGTGGAATTAGAATCAATCCACCAAGTATTATGTGGAACTTCAGTAAAGTTTGATTCATAACATACTAAAGCACAAAGCTTACCTTTCTTTTCGAACCAAGCTTTACGTTTCAGACAGTATTTCTTCATGTGTCCACTTTTCTTACAAAAGTGACACTTAACAGCCATAGGTTCTTTATGAGCACCTTTTAAAGAATCATTCAGGTTACAAGGACCTTTCTTCTTGCTCTTGCCACTTCTCTTCTTGAAATTGTTACCAGCTTCTTGATGCTTTAGAAAATGAACGGAATGAGCTCTTTGGTTCTTCAGCCTCGTCTCCTCTTGAATGAGCATACTGGTCAATTCATTGACATTCCACTTATCCTTTATAGTGTTATAGTTCATTTGAAATGACCCGTATTGCTCTGGAGGTAAGGAATTGAGAATAAACTATACTAAGAAATACTCATCCACGGTCATTCCCAAGGTCTTTAATTGCGCTGCTAAAGTGGTCATTTCTAGAATGTGTTTATGCATGGTACAAGAACCATCATATTTCATGGTGGTCAAAGAATTCATTAATGTACCGGCCAGAGATTTATCAGTAGTCTGGGAACACCCTTCCACGAAATTCATAAATTCCTTAGCGTTTTTAGTTTTGGGAAGCGCTGACTTTATGTTGTTTGCAATGGTCATCCGCATAAACATAAGGCACAATCTGTTCGATCTCTCCCATACTTTATAAAATTTCCTCTGCTCATCGGTGCTTTTATCAGTGAGATCAGAGGGTTTCTTAGTTCTGAGTGCTAAATCAAGATTCAAAACACCTAAGTGAAACTAACTTGTTCACTCCAATTGGAGAAATTTAATCCGTTGAAAAATGATACAGATGATGCTTGCGAATGCATTGAAACAAGTACAAATACTGCAAAAGAAATTTAAATACTCAACATTAATGCATAATTTTTTTTACATAATTTCAGATTCAGATTTAATCATAAGGCACATCATAGTTCTCCTTTGTGCTATACTAAGATGTACGAAATAAAATAATAATTGATAATTATATATGCACCAATTAAATCTATTTTTTATATTTGGATATGCAAAATAAAATTAACAGAACATAATAATTATCACATTTATGTTTGACAATTATAAGGACAAATAATTAACATTTGAGTTAATCCCGAATAGCCTTATAATGCAAACTTCAATTTACCCATAAACAAATATCAAACAAAACTTTAATGTCATCAACTATAATGTTTATGGGAAATTAAAAATAATTTATAACTCAAAATTTATTTACTCAGCAAAATTTGGCCACTTTGGTGACTAACAATTTTTTCTTAATATAAATTTTAAGCCATAAATATTTATTTAATTTATTATATATACACACACCATAATTGTATATATATAAGTAAATCCAATTATGGATCTATTATTTTGTAATTTAAAATTTATTTACTTTACAAAAATTTGACCACTTTGGTGGCTAACAAATTTTTCTTTAATATAAATTTCAAATTATAAATATTTTTATTATCTTTATTATATATATATTCCATAATTATATATATATTAAACAGATCCAATTATGGATCTATTATTGGGTCGTAATAGGATTGAGCAACCCAAATTAGATTTGCATGAGTTTGATCGTTATGGGTCAGATTGATCGACCCAGATCCTTTAATGGGTTGCTTAATGGATCGGGTCGGATGGACCCGGATCCTATCCAATTATTTGACCCAGCTAGATACTCATCTTCTTCTTCATTTTAGGCTAGGGTTTCTTCCTTTAAGCCATCAGTCGCCGCCTCCTCTCTATGCACCACTGACAACACCGCCTCTGACTTCCTATTATTCATAGCGACTTCATCGCCTTTTCATCTCCCCCTTCCATCACCCAGTTCATCGCCTCCGTTAATGGAGGCCTAAACATCCAACCGCTGGCGATCCAATGCGATGGAAAAACTCCATGACCGTCATCCATATAACGCGACCATAAAATCGCGGTTGTAATTAACGCAAATAAGGGACAACGAATAACAGTCATGGCGGAGAACAAGGACCGACGGCCATGGAAGAACTTAAAGCCATGGTCAGCCATGGCAAACCCAGGTTGCCTTACTGGTGATTCACGCAATGAAAAGCCCAGTTATAGTGATGCAGTGGAGAAGAAATCCACTGAATCCATAATGCCTCATTAAAATGTAGACCCACTACTGAGTCTCAGCCATTACATATAGATTATATCTACATATAATCAGTTTATGTAATATACAGAAAACGCATAAAATTTTTATACGGAAAATACATGAGTTTTATGAACGCGGCCTTGATACCACATGTAAGTTAAAATCATAATATGACATATATAATATACAATTAACTATTATGTCCATAATAGTAAAATTCATGTAAATCACATAATACTGTAATTAAATGCGTACCTGAATCCATAACAAAAAATATCGTAATGAGATACTAGTTGAAAATGAAATGCCAAAATCTAGTTTCTTCCCATTAACCTCAACCGTAATGATAGAATAATATGACTGTAATTACTTTTTTATTTTGTTGGGTAGAGAAAGGACCAAACCTCTTATTTATAATAGTAGAAGTAGTCTCTCATCAAGACTCTTAGGAGTTATCATCATCATCATCTTCTAAGCTAAATAGAATTAGGATTAACCATTATCTTATTAAATTCTTATATTTATCTTATCAGATTAATACAATTATATTTGATAATAAACTTGATTGTCTCATCAGATAAATACTATAATATCTGTTGGGATATTTACATTAATTATCATGCGAACCACAAGATAATTCTTACAATACCATGTAATCTCATAAACTGATGCAGATACCAACTATATAAGTAACAATGTACACATACAGGATCTTAGGTTCCAAATAAGAAATGCACTAGCACCCAAGTCCTTATAACAAACCTACTACTGCCCTGAAGGCAAATTGTACCTGTATTACGAGTCGAAGCTCGCTCGAGTGGGAGCTACCACACCCGTTGGCACGCATAAGAGTCCAAGATAAAAATTGCGTACGCTGAGGCGTTCCTAAATAACTTGATTCAAAAAACCCAACACCATACAATTGTATCTCAAAACTGGCGCTATAACTTGTGAAAATGCAACAAATAAGGGGTGACGTAATAGATTGGACATAATACAAATCCCCCATAAGCCAAGCATCCCACCAAGCCTCGCCCAACTAGTAAAACACAAGCCAAATGCAAATGCTCGTGCTTAACAACTAATAAATAAATATCATGGTCATGTGACATACACTCAAGTCACATTGAACCCCCAATGCTTATCCCAAGCTCTTGCACGCATATGAACTGACTAGTACTAGAAATAAAAGGAACATATACAAACACTCTTGGCCTTAGCAACCTCTGCGAGAACCTACCCACACAATTTAGCTTCATTCCAAAACAATCAGAAGGGAAAATCAAGCCCTTCAAAGCTCACAATAATAGATAGCTCAATTGTTGGCCAAATGGATTGAAAACTATACCAAAACGAAGTCTATCGAGTCTAGTTTACAACACTTCAAACAGATCGTGAATCTGATTTTTTTACTAAAAGTTATACTTAAAATAGTAAAATATGCGTAGGTTGCCACAAGACAAAAATGGTCAACCGATTGTAAGGAAACGGTCGACCAACAGAGGCTTTTTAGCCCAAACTGTCAACCGATTAAGGCAATGGTTGACCAACATAACCCTCTGCACCAAGACTGTCAACATATTATGAAAAACAATCAACCAGCAGCACCGTTTAAGCCACAAACAACCTACATAACACAAAAAAATACATGCAAACAACCCCCAATTCTTGCATGCTACTGCATCCCAACAACAAATATGCCATTTCTTTCAAGAAAGAGGGAGGGGGGGGGGGGGGGAGAAACAAGTCCGCATTAAGATGACACACACGGCTAACCAAAACTATGAGGAAAATGACACAACACGCAATCAACAAGGTTTCTTAGAAACACTTTTTCAAGAAAGACGATGAAGGGATTCCCTCACAAAAGATGGATGAATCAAGACTCCTAACGGAAGGAGAAAACCAAATCTTACTCCAACCACCACCAAAACAAGGGAAAATCCATGCAAAGAAGAAGAAGAAGAATGAGAAGAAAAGAAGAAGAAGGAAAAGAAAAGAGCTACAGGTTGCGCAAATGCCCCAATTTCTCCCCTTTAAACACACTTTTCTTCCTAATTTGCCCTCCTCACTTACTTAATTCCCCACATGTCCCTCCTTAACTCTATATACATACACACAACTTTTTCTTCCTATTTTCCTTTTATAAATGGGCTAAAGCCTAAACCTATTCATCCTTCACATATAGTTTAAGTCCAATCTAACTTCATTAAACCCTTAATATATTTTATTTGTTTTCAAATTAATGCCATTATATATACACATATACACCAACCTGAAATAAATATCACTAATGGCATAGACCGATAATGGGTCATTACACACAATCCCTCCACTTGAAGCTTTAATGGAGATTAACAATGGATGAAGAAGAAAAGAAAATAAAAAATGAGATGAAGAAGAACAAGAAGAATTCTTGGGGAATGAGGGAAGAGAGAGAAAACAAGATAAGACAAGAAAAATGAGAGGGATGGGGGAGAAGTGGCCTACGTCCTCCACTCTCCACCTACCCCCTACACTTTTACCATTTTTCCCTCTCACCATGCACACACACACAAACTTTAAGAGATGTCCCTTATGGTCATTTTGCCTTCTTTTTTTTTTTTTTTCAAATTTGCCCTTTAGACTTTTTCATACACAACACATTCATTAAACCCATTTTGGACATTTGTCTATTTTTCTTTTCTTTTTTCATTTTCTTTTCACCTAATAATACACACAATTATTTATATATAATACCGATTTATGTAATTCCCATTTTACCCTTAGCTTTATCACACTTAACATATAAGGCAAACCCTTTTTGGTCATTTCACCATCTTATTTTTATTTAATTAAAACACCACTTATCATACACATGGGTTCAAGCCCAACTCATTTTTAGGCCCAATGGATTAACTTTTCAACTTGGCCTCAACCTATTTCCTTTAACTTAAATAAAATACAACACAATTTACACTTGAGCTTAACCTAATTTTATCAGCCCAATCTGTAAGGTCTCATATTTGTAATGAATAAAACGTATCATGTTTCGTTATTCCTTGATGTCAGAATAGTCGTATACAAGGATCTAAAAGACAGATTACCAATCTTGGTCAGCCGAATTGATGGAGGGAAACACTCGAGATGTAAGAATCCAAAAATAAAGGCATATCTATGCCAAGTGTTTCAAAGCAAGATTTTTGTCACTAAAAGAAACCAAATTAGAAACAATTTTTGGTACAGCTATGACGTGGGCTGAAAAATTGAATTATCGTAAGGGACTTCCGAGAATTCAATGGAAAGCCAAAGGAGGTTCATATTTAGTATGTAAAACAACCCTTCAGTGGTTTTGACTTGAAACGAAAAGGTCTACGGTCAAAATGTAGATTCAGACCTAAGTGTAATTTTTTAATTTTGCCTGAGGGAGGTCAAAAGGACGTTATTTCCGAATCTTCGGGGATGAAATAAAAGTTATAGATCTTGAGAGTCATAATGGAACTATTGGGAAGCTTAGGGGCTTCAAATAAAGAACCAAAGTGAAATTGAAAATTTGTAAAGGGGCTCAAGTGTAATTTTTGTAACTTGAATAGTGAGGTGATTGCCATGGTTGACCAGCCACCTTGCTGGTCGCCGATCACCACTTTTCAGCCATGGGAAGATAAGGAAGGTGATAAAGGATGCTCAGGGTCAGGCCTAGGCCGACATTAGCCACAAAGATGGCCAATTTTTTTCATTTTTGGCCAAATTTTGGTGAATAATTTGAGGGTTGAGTGATGATGTTTTGGCTCAATCTGGGAAAGGTAGAAACTTTAGAGGCGTGGGATTGAGCAGTCATGAGCATTTGAGAGCTCAGGATTGCTTATAAATAAAGGTTATGGGATAACCAAATTTTTTCAAAAAATTATCTCTCAAATTCGCAGGTTTGAGGAAAAATTGAGGGAGAAAGGTAAGGGGCTTTTGTTACTCATATTTTTAGGGTCATTTATGAAATTTTGGTGAGATTTCGTGTTCATGTGAGTGGCTTTTAAGAGTTTGCCGGAAAATCGAGTGAGTCTTGAATCTGCATGTTTGAGGAAAAATTGAGGAAGAAGGATAAGGGGCTTTTGTTCCTCATATTTTTAGGATCATTTCTAGAATTTTTAGTGTAATTTTGTGTTCATTTGAGCATGTTTTAATAGTTGGCAGGAAAAATGGGTGTCGCCAGAGCAGACTATAATTTGTTGATTTAAGGCACTTTCAGTTATTTTTTTGAGTATCCAAGGGCACCATTGTGATCGGATTGAGGAGATGTTATAGGTGGTGAAGTTAGATCGAGCATCGGAGTAAGTTGCAGGTCACCGTCACCAGAGAAGATGATCGGAGAAGGTAAGAAAAATTGAAAAATAGAGAAAAAAAGAAAAAAAATAGGAAAAAATTCTCAAAAAATTCCAAAAAAAAAAAACGTAGAAAACTATTTTAGGTATTATTGTGGAGGAAATTTGGAAAATGATGTGATAAATATTTATTTTTGTAATTTTGGAGAAAAAGAGGATTATGGAAATTAGAGAAAAATAGGAGAAAAACCAGAAAAAATCTGGAAAATTTTCAGATTATCTGAATAGTATTTTATGAATTTTGGTGTGAAAATATTTGAAGAAATATTCGAGTAGGTATTTATTTTAGATTTTTCAAAGAGAAAAATAGAAAGAAAATAAAGAAAACTGAAAATAAATTATGAAAAAATGGCTTGATGTTCATTTAAATAAATATGATGAATGGGGTACTTTGTAAGCTTGAGGTGAAGTGATTTGT